>NC_132896.1:29262708-29562708 GCF_030463535.1 Salminus brasiliensis | reverse complement strand
TATCCTAGACTGGACTGCTAACAGTGCTAGCATACAGAAACTCTACCCTCTGTTTATTTAACACGCACAGCTGCTTTATGCAGTGCTGAAGATACTGACCAGCTAACACAATGGACCTGGAAGAAGGGGGTTCAGAAATCCTTCAAAGGCAGCTTTTAAATGTCAGCGCATTGCACAAGGCCCCAGCGACTCCAGATGCAGCCATTTCTCATTTAATTACGCTCTAGCAGTTGAAGCGTTGGCTTTCTCAGACAAAACGGGAATGCTGCCATTGCAGAGGGTGGCACACAATCCCAGTCCCGCTGCTGGCCCATCTTCAACCGTTTTGGGGAAGGGAAAAGAGCAAAAACAAAATTCCACTGGCTTTGGATTTTCCCCATGCCACGAAAGCCAAGCGAAAACCAATGTGGATGAAGAGAGCCAGAAAAGAGCAAAATGTCAAAGTTAATATTGGATTTGAGGCTGTAAATTAAGCATGTATGCAGTTATGAGGTTTCTCTGTCACATGCTTGCCAGCTACCACTGAACGCAGTGAACTTATGACCCTCGTGGGCCTCTCGTGCATGGAAGAATAAGCAAGCCAAACAGCCACCTGACTGACTTTCAGTCTGAGAGCACACTTACAGCGCACGGGCTCGCCACATGCTGAAGCGTTTGAGTCCGGGTCTCTGCAAGTCCCAGAACGCTCTACACACAAGAGGTTGGCTTCTCAACTGAAGGGGCACTGAAGCTGCGGCTTGTTGAATATGATGGTTAAAGCTAAACTGAGATTAAAGTAGGAGTTTGAGGAACCATCATTTGAATATTGCAAGCATGCGTATCGCATAATACACGCAGATCAGCCACAACATTAGTACTTCATCAGGTAGGTCTCATGGGGTGTTCCCCACATGCAGTATGCAGTGGTCAGCAGCTACCAAACGTGCTCCAACAAAACAAAACAACCGGTGAGCCGGCGGCAGGTTCATGGGCACCTGAGGTTCATTGATGCTCACGGAGGCCCAATCTACAGCCTACAGGACTTAAAGGATCTGCTGCTAATGTCTTGGTGCCAGACACCACAGGACACCTTCAGAGGTCTTGTGGAGTCCGTGCCTGGAATGGTCAGATCTGTCGAGGATCTGTCCTTAAAATTAGGCAGGTGGTACTAATGTTGCGGCTGATCGCTGTATATCGTAGTACAGGGTAGTACAGGGTAGTTCATTTTAGCGTAAGTCATTCACTTTTGCTTATTTGAGGGTCAGTGTTACATGAAGGTGATGCTAAATTGACAAAAATGGCAAAGTTTAGAAACACAGGCCCTGGTTTTAATATGTCAATTCTGTCATCATTAATAGCAGAATCCAAAAATAGTGAAAAACTGGCAGAAAACGTTTAAGGAAGGCGTCGTCTTTCATAAACGCTCCGGCATTTAATGAAGAGCGTCTGGAAAGGCAGACTCCAGAGGGCACGAGGTATCACACAGTTGCCTGCTACTATTTGCTATAATGATGAGCAATTAGATCACATAAGCAGTCTGATCTAATTCTGCATGTTGCCTCTGAGAGACAAAATGGAACTGTTCACACAGTAAACAACTCATTAATATGCTGAAGGATTTCAGATTGTATTTGCTCCCTTCGGATGTTACCAACGCAGTCCCCAAACTCGGCCCGAGGTAATTTCTCTTTGTGCATTCATGTGTGTGTTGGTGTTTATGTGTGGCTATGTGTT
The DNA here is from genome assembly GCF_030463535.1 of Salminus brasiliensis. Lineage (NCBI taxonomy): Eukaryota > Metazoa > Chordata > Actinopteri > Characiformes > Bryconidae > Salminus > Salminus brasiliensis. The sequence continues at coordinate 29,560,995 of NC_132896.1, read as the reverse complement.
TCTGCGATTAAGACAGGGGTGGGGTAATGAATAAGAAAGAAATGGGGGGTGGGGGGGGGGATGAGGGTAGGGGCCTGGGGGGTTGGGGGGTAGAGTAGAGAGGGCTAATAGATTTTGACTGGAGGAAAACCATAAGTGAATTAAGATGCAAACAAAGCTACATACATTAAGCACAGAGCGAGGGTGTGATTAATATGGGAAAGCCCACAGCAATCGAGCACAGCAGCTCTGGCCGAGAGAGATTAAAGGAGCCATTAAGAGCGAGGTGTAATAATATTCCTTTAATTACACAAAGCAGTTATTGATAATAAGAAGATTTCACCTCTTTGATGTGTCTGTGCAGCTCAATTGGATGGCATCGTAATGCAGCTACAATTATCTAATGACAAGACACCAGAGCGATCACCGCATTTGTGCGTAATTGTGTGTTTGTGTAAGTGCACGTGTGTGTGTGTGCGCACTGAAAAGAAACCAATGCATTGAATTTACAGCATTTACTGATAATGTGTACTAAGATGACCATGAAAATAATGGTGACCAAAATACACCAAGGCCTGGTTTCCCAGAAAGAGATTAGGCCAAGTCCTGGACTAATTGTTACTTTTAAAGGAGAAGAACCATTCAGTAAGCTCTGTAGACCAAGACTAGCCTTATTCCCTGTCTGGGACACAGGTCCTATGTCTATTATGTCTAATTAGTTCATTCAGCTGCATTAAGGTGCGCTCAGTAAGGTGCTCCCCACAGCTTGTATAGTCTTGCCAATAGAATGGGACACACATAGGCCTCACCATTCCCACTGTGAAGAGTGTGGACAAGAGCAGTGGTTCCTCACTGTGGTCCTGGAGGACCCCCCCACCCCACCCAAACTGCTGATTTTAGTGTTTACCCTGCACCCAACACACCTGGTCCAACTCAACTGGTCCTGAGTTGAAGGTGGTGTGCTAGAGCAGGTAAGCGCTTCAATGTTCAGGGCCTCCAGGACCATGATAGGTGGGGACGTGGGGGAGGGGGGGGGGGTGAAAAGTTTTGTGGACACCCCAACTGATGCACACATTCAGCTACACTACGTTACACCCATTGCTGACACAGATGTGTCTCGGTTGAAAAGCGAAGCAGTTCCGATAGAATAGGACTCTCTGGAGCAGATAAACATGAACCTATTGCCACCAGGCGTAATGTCAGGCGTGGCCTAGAAGGGTATAAAGGCCCCCAGCATTGAGCTGTAAAGCAGTGGAACTACTGTGTTCTCTGGGACGATGGTTGGTGCTCCAACAAAAGCAGGATACATTTTTATTAAATTTTTGATTTTTTAAAGCCTTGATTTCGGAAGGAACAATGAATGAGCAGGTGTCCCGATACTTTAGTCCATTAAGTGTATGTAAAATACTATTACAGTAATATCCATAATGATACATTAACAATAATCGTGGAAAGTAATCAATTCATCACAGTTTTGTATGTGAGAGTGTGTGTGTATGTGAGAGTGTGTGTATGTGAGAGTGTGTGTATGTGAGTATTTTAAGAGCGTAACAGTTAATGGGAGGTTGAATGGAGAATTCCACTTGATTGACTGTATTACTGTATGTGTGGTTACACCACATATAACCCATCCCACAGGACAGCACCTTTTGTTACACAAAAACCCTGATACAGGCACTAGAGTGGCCTTTTAGCCCACATCAGCTTAGCTGAACTGCTGAGCCACCCACTGGCAGACACACACACACACACACACATATGCACTCTCCCGCCTCAGCTGGGAGCAGCGGAGGCCCAAATGCTGACACACTCATTCTAAGCGCTGCTGAAAATCTAATGAAGCAGCAATTTGCACATCGTTACTCATGGGCCCACTACATCCAGCTTTATGAAAAGACCTCTGGCACCGAGGCACTTCTATATGCCGTTTATGCACTCTCTCCATCCAAACGCAATTCCTTTACTTCAGCTTTTTATATCATCATCAGGCTCTCGGAAGTGGCGATCGATGCGGCACAAAGAAGTGGCCTGTTTGTTTCTTCGCTGGACAGTGTGCAGTAGCTGTTGTCACGAACTGCTTTTTAGTGCCGGACATAAAGAAATGATACAGTTATTGCTGATGAGCGTAACAGCGAGGGAGTGCACAGAGCGCGGCAGGTCAGATTTATTCAAAGTCACTGTACATTAAAGATGCCTCTGGGTCATGATGCCAAAGCCTTAAATGCCAAATAGTTACAGGAATTCAGATCCATCACTTAATCAACCTAGACACGATGCTAGGCTAATGTTGCTAGCAAACACTGGACTTAGACTGTCACCGTTCTAAACTCGGATCATTGATGACTTAATTTGTTTACGGAGCTTTTGAACATATTTAAAGGTGAAATGTTTTGGGGGATGTATTTGCAGAGAGATTGGTGAGGTTCATGTATCCACTATGAATTATTCAGTACCCACTATGAATTATTAAGTACCCACCATGAATTGTTTAGTAACTATGAACTATTCAATATCCACTATGATTTACTCAGTATCTTCTATGAACTATTCAGAATCCACTATGAATTATTCAATGTCCTTTATGAATTACCCAGTATCCGCTATGAATTATTCAGAAAGCACTATGATCTATTCCATATGCTCAATGAATTATTCAGTATCTACTATGAATTATTCAATATTCACTATGATGTATTCAGCATCCACTATGAATCATTCTGTATCCTTCATGAATTACTCAGTATCTACTATGAATTATTCAGTAACTATAGCCAATGATTCCATATCTGCCAAGAATGATTCTTTATTCAGTATCTACTATGAATGTATACAGAATCCACTATGAATGATTCACTGTACCTTATGAACTACCCAGTATCTGCAATGATTTATTCAATATCTACTATGAATTATCCAGTTTCCACTAAGAATGATGCCACATTTACTATGAATAAGTCAGTGACTATTACAAATATTTAATAACTACTATGAACCATTCAGTATCCGTCATCCACTATAAATTGTTCAGTAACTATAACAAATGATGCTGTATTTACCAATAATGACTTTGCACCCTTTATTCAGTATTATTCAGTATCTGCTAAGGTTTTATTCAGTATCTACTATGAATTACTCAGTATTCACTATGAATTATTAGGTATATAATATTAAACAACAATGATTTAGTTTCTGCTAAGAATTATTAAGTATTTACTATAAATTATTCAGAAACGACTATGCCTTATTTAATATCTGCCAAGAACTATTCAGTATTTACTATGAATTATTCAATCTCTACTATAAATATTTATATTTAGCTCCACTCTCTCTCAGACTATACCTGTCTCATAAGTGTATATATCAAAGAATATCTACAGATCCATCCTGACTTTGTATATTCTGTATTTTGTGTATATTTTGTGTGTATTTATTTAATATCATTTTTATATAACTTTATTTTAATATGTTTAGTATGTATATAGGTTTGTCCTCCTGTAGAGCATCAACCTGAGCCTCACCACAAGCATTTCAATGCATAAATGTCCTGACATGTTGTGCAAATGACAAATAAACCTGAAACTTGAACTCCTGTAGTTTGAGAGTTTAAGTGTTACAGCACAAGCAGCTATAAACTGGAAAAAGGCCTGAATTCCTATGGTTCAAAAGGCTTGGAGCTGTGCAGCGTTCCATGTTACAGTACTGAGAGCAAATGTCCAAATCACACACACTCACTCATAAGCCCCGGTCTAGGATAAAGAAATAGTGCTGGTCTTAACAAGAGACAGAGATTACACAGCAGCGGCATTAATCACTCTCACACTTCGGAGCAGGAAAACACTTCTGGCTCCTATTTTTGAGTGGTGCGAGGATACTGAGGGGAGAGAAAAAGCAGGGCCGGTTAATGAAAAATTCATTCAATAAAAGTTGATGGGTGAGGGCTGGAGAAAGAGAGTGTGTTTTGACAGCGGAGAGAGAGAACATAAATTGAAGGGGAGAGTGGATCCGTGCTGAAAAACACATCAATAAATGAGTTGAAAATCTGGAGTGTGTGCAGGGCTCAGGGAGAGAGCGAGAGAGAGAGAGAGAGAGAGAAGCAAACACAGAGGCATGAGTCTAATTACTGCAACAGAGGACCAGCCAGCATAACACACACTTTCTTCAGCTAAGTGTGTGTGGAAGTCTGCTTGCACTGCAGCCTCCAGCTCATGATGCCCCGTTCATCTTCTGCTCCCTCAGAAACGCTCCACTAACACTGGACGATCAGGGACAGACAGGCGACAGACAGCTGTGGATCTTATTAGGAAACATTTCGGCTGGGATCAGGAGTTCAACTTAGAGGACAGTGTGTGGAGGAGAGGCAGCGAACGTGTCGCCCTCTGTCGTGTAGACGCTGGACCTGTGGGCTTGAGAGGCCAGGTGTAAGCCAGGCATGCACTTTACAGTCAATGTGAACCGAAAATCAGAACGTGGTTCTTCCTTAATGTGGGAAACACCCACCCTGTGTGGGCGGGACATGCTTTTTGGGACAGGAATTTGATTGGGCTGTGAAAAGTGGGAGTTCCAGGAAGACACAGGAGGGTGTACTGTTACACCGTTAAAAATATCCTTGAGGAACTTTTGGAGGTTCTTCAATCTGAAACTATGGAGGAACCTTCTAGGAACCTTTCTTTTCTTCTAAAATGTTTTTCTTGAAGGTTTCTCAAAACACCTTAAGAGGTTCCTCCATAGTTTCAAACTGAAGAACCTCCAATTTTCCACGAAATGCAACCTTTACCAAAAAGATGGACACCATCAAACACAAAGCAACCAGCTCAGACACTAACAGCAGCCACATCAGCATCATTCCAGGCTGGCACTACTTGCAGCCCAGAGGGTCTAATCAGGGTGGGGTCACCATCCCCTGCCTCATTCCCACTCGTCCACAGAAAACAACCCCCGAAGTGGCACTGCAGTCCAACGAGGGCAGGATACTGCTCAGCCTGCATAAGCGCTAATGTATTCCAGCCGGCTAATGGCTTCGGCTCCAATTAATCTGACTGCGTGCGAGCGCTGCTGACTGGGCCTGCCTTGTCATGTTTGCCTGCCCAGCCAAATGCAGTGAGCCCGCCTACCCCTCCTCTCACCACAGCACTTTCTTTTGACCACCCACAGGGACTGAGGTGAGGCTAACGGCCGACAACGCGCTAATGCTGTGGTTATTCCGGTGCCGCCGCGCATTAGCTGTGGTGTAGCTGACCCCGGCACCTGAGCCGCAGCAGCCCAGCACCGCTAATCGCCAGTGAAGCTCAATTATCATCACGGAAGCCATTGTGTCAGTGCATCCATTCGGCGCTAACGGTACCTGTTACACAGCTAGCATCTGGATACTGTCCAAGGAGAATTAGCCGCTAACCCGCTGCGCTAATAATGCCAATTGTTGTAATGGCTAATGAGCGCGTTCCAGCCATCGGAACAGAACCGTAGCGTCTACTGTAATCAAATATTTACCGTCTGCAGGCATGCGATGTTGATTTTAATGGGTGCCATTGAGAAAACAAAACAGGAAAAAAATGAAAAAGACAATAAATATGATTTCTGATGGGTGCTCTGATTCGTACCGCTGATTAACATGTACGCAGGTGTGGGAGAGAGTGTGTGTGTGTGTGCCACTGTGTCTTTCCTCCCAGGCCAGCTTTGGCTCTGTCACAGCTATAGTATAGCTGCTCGAGTCTGAGCACTGCACCATCAAAGTTTCCCCCGTTCATCTCCAGCCGTCACAGCCGTTCTCGCCTAAGACTTCTTATCCTCGCTGTTTGATTGGCAGTTGAAGAGGGCGAGAGGAGGATTATGGGAGCGCTGAGGGCCCGGGGAGTGTGTGGAAATGGGGGAGCTGAGGGAAATCCCAGCCAAACCTGCTGAATATTGACAAGTCCGTGCCTATTAAGTATTTACAACACCCCCCACCCCCCATCCCCCCCATACCCACCCACCAACCCCTCGGCTCCATCCCTGCTTGAAGTTATTTGTTGAAGACAGATGGCAGGGGGGTAAACAGCGACGAGCCGGAGGAGTGAACTCGCGAAGCACCGTCGCCCACGCAAATGCAAATACTGACATATAGATCACGGGCAGAGGAAGCGCCAAATCTCTGGCGGTCAGTCCGGCTTCGGCTTAGCAAGTCTGGATGCAAGCAGCCCTGTGTGATAACGGAATGCGGCGGGATCTGTTTACGGCTTTGAACTTGCGCCTGGCGAGCTTCAGACTCCGGGTCAGATCGTTCCAGCACAGTAACGAGATGACAAAATCACAGAAATAAATAAATAAATAAATAAATAAATAAATCAAAAGAGTTGTGTACGGTTTAGTCCATCCCAGAAGTGTGTATCCTTGATTTCTCGTGGTGTGTGTGCACCTGTGCAGCCTGAAGTCTGAGTTCACTGAACTGCAAAGCTGTGCAACCTCATTCAACCCTGGGTTCAGCTGTTACAGCCAAACAGCTCAGCCACAGTCCACACTTCCACACAGCATCTGGGGTACTAATAGCACCTGGCCGTGCGGCGGTAAGTGTTTCGTCCCGAGTTAAAGCTAAAGGTGCCATACAAGGACCTGGTATATTTTCCTGAAGACGCCTTCTTTAAGAAGCTTCTTTTGTAAATGAGATGTTGCCAGTGTGAAGAACCTTCTGAAGGATGATGCCCTTAAAATTGGCTACGGGCCGCCGGTGGGCTGAAAGTGTTATTACAAACATGGACTACTAGAGAACAGCCCCACTAGAAGTACAGAAGTCCCTGTAGTTACTGTGTAATACACCTCAATGCCTTGCTGTGTTAACCCTTCAGCTGGCGTCAAGTCTCTACATCATGTGTTCAGAATCTAGTCGAAAGCCTTCCACTATATCATTTTTTATTTTTTGACTTTTTGACATGACAAAGCCAATGGGCCTAATTTTAGCGATCTTTTGCTGAGCCGCCAACCCTGCACGATCCGCACTATCGATTTATGGCGTGTCAGTGTGTCTTTGCTATCAAAACAACAGGAAAAGAAGGCATGTACTAAGTCTCTTAAGTAATCCTGGGTGTGTTTTGGGCGTGATGTGCAATAAACCAAGCGAGCCAGGTTTGACGAACTGCTATTTCAATGGGGCAAAGATGAAGCTACCGTTGGGCACATGCCTTTGTTGACAATTCACTGCCCAAATAGCAACGAACGTCTGACCGTTGACAGCTGCCCAGGTTGTTTTCAGTTTTCAGTAATGGTACCTGTGTTTTCCATTGCCAAGACAGCAATATGCCAGAAATTGACCTGAACCCACCTCACCCATTAGCGTAGATATACTCGCCAGCACAGTGTCTATGTAAACAACGTATGCAGAAGGCGTGGAAATAGGCTGTTGTCGGGGTGTAAGATGTGTGTAAGATAGGGCCCATTGTGTCAAACATCACTAATCACATTTATTTTGCTGCAGATTCCAACAACACAGAAATGGACTGAATTAATGATGTCACAGCTGGCCCCCTATCTGTTCCAGTTAACCCTGCCTGAGGGGTAAGCTCTAATGTTTAACCTCGACCCATTTTCTGCTGAATTGTTCATAAATGCTTGAACTGTTCACATAGCGTCTGTTTTAATCTGTAGTGTGGGTTGATCTGCAGCAGAGACGTGTCTGTTGAATGAAATTTCCATGATCGAAATTCAATACGCATATTAAATTCATTCTAGCTACGTAATTACCTACGCCATTATCTAATTACGCTAATATAACACAGGGCTAAAGCAATCATTCAGGCCCATTGTGCAGTAAACAGTGAGCACCAATCAGGGATAAAATACAATGGTATTTCTAATTTAAACAGAACCGCATCGCTAATGTGGGTTAACTGATCATTTGATAGAAATATAAGGTACATATGCCTCACTTAGATGAGCGTGGACAAAAAAATAATAGTAAAAAAAAAATCTCACAAATTCACAGACTCGATTTGTCGAGGCCTATTAACACAAATAAAAGCCGCACGCAGTCGTCGCTGATAATAAACATGCCTGACTACCTTTGAGCTTTGAGAAAGGGCCGAAACGTTAACAATCTGCGGAAATGGAGATGCGCAGTCATGCGTAGAGCGCGCTGTTCGAAAATAATAGGGCCGGTGGAAGGCGGTGTGGTATGTGGGTCACTGAAGTAAATTGGCCGGCGCACGCCTTTAAAAGCAGTCTCTGTCTCTGTTTGTCTGCAGCACAAAGTGTGTCAACATCATTATGCTCCATGGCTGAGATGGGTCCGCCTGTGTCCCTGTGTGTGTGTGTCCCTGTGTGTGTCTGTATATATGTGTGTGTGTGTGTGTGTGTGTGTGTGTGTGTGTGTGAAAGAGCGCATTTCTTTGTTCTTTCCAGCTATTGGTGCTTATATGTGAGCTTTTGAGAGTTGTTTAGTCTATTGTGTGTGTGTGCGTGTGTGTGTGTGTCTGGGAAAAAAAAAAATAAAGAAATAAAACCCAACAAACTTTCCAGTGTGTGGTTTAGTACATATCTGGGGGACGGGTTGATTTTCGTGAGCGTTAATGTGTTTTGTCTGGTGTTTCTCACAAAAACGCCGGCAAATCTAAATGAACCAAAACAATTTGTAATGCAGAGCCGGGTTCTCCTCTGTCTGCTGATGAATGCTAATAGAACATCACACACACGTCTCTTCCAATTCAAAACAAGCAGCATAAATGACGGCCTCGCTTGCAGAATCCTGCTCTCTGTGAGTGTGTGCGAGTGTGTGTGGATGTGTCACCGCAGAGCTAGCAGCTCCGATGTCAGACAGAAGTGAAACATGAAAGTGGATGGTGGGTGCTCACACTTCACCTTCTCACTTTGATAAATATCTTGCGGGGTGTCGTTTACCAGATAGATTCCTCCCGCGACAAAAAGCGCCGGCTGTTTGCTGTCTGCCGTTACTCTTAGCCTGTGCGCCGCTCGGTGGATTCTTGGCCTGTGAGCTGTGAGCTGGAGAGGCTGATGGCAGCCTCTGATTCCAGTCAGAGTTCCAGTCACTATTTAGTGCGGTGTCTAATTGCAAATAACCTGGGGTAAAAACGGAAGGGACAGGTGAGGTAAAGTGGGGTTTTGGGAGGATACCTTGGTGGGTAAAGTGCTGGGTTAATAACCACATGGGTGTGGGTCTGATATCCGGGTCTGCTAAGCTGCCACTGTTAGGCCCCTGATAGAGGCATTTAACCCTCTCGGCTCTGGGGGTGGTGTGACATGGCTGAGCCTGTGCTCTGACCCTGGCTTTTTAAGCTGGTATATGGGAAGAGAAGAATTTTGTTGTACTGTATGAGTGTAGAAGTATAAAGACAGCCAAGGCACTTCATTTATATTAAAGAAATTAAGAATTGAACTAAAGACATTTTGGTTTTAGGGCCTTGCTGTGAATGAAATGTACTTAACTTAATTAAACATTTGTGATTCTTTTAAATATACATTTTTAGTGCTCACACTTGTGTGTTATGAAGTTTCCAAGAAGGCAGCACTATAAGAAAAGTGTGAAAATAATGGAGTCTGCTGCAAGACTGAGTAAAATTTAATAAAGAGAATCTAACAATTATACAGTAGAGGCACAGGCACACAGGGTAATGTTGGATAATCCATCATCGGCTGGCAAATTCACCATAAAATCATTGGAAACTAGGAACTACTGTAAATTACAGTCATGTGAACTCTCCCTATCACTGGCAATGTCCTAAAAACCTCAGGAGGGTGAAGACTGGGACACATGTAAAGCTAGCCACCGCCTCTTTTCGACCTGCCGCTGATAAAGCATCGATGTGACTCCCCAGGTCCGGGTACAACAGCTAACAGATGCCCGTGCTGACCAACATCACACTAGAAGTATCATCAACCCACCCCTGAAAGAGCAAGGCCAACTGTGCTATCTCTGTCTCCGGCTGCTGATGGCAAGCAACTTGACCTGGGATTCAAAGCGGCGATCCTCGGATCATGGTGGAAGTGCCAGTGGCGGTTTTCCGGATAAACCACGGCGTATCAAGCTGTAAGTCACATGATTCTCTTAACAGTTGGCACGACTGGGGAAACGACTGGCTCTACAGTCGGAATTTCAGCCCCCTTGTTAGGTGGGCCACCGCTCGTCCTGCTCGGCGTCTCTGAACTGCCAACAGCAACACAGGCATGCGAAGACTGCAAACCGTCTAAAGGTTGACTTGATGTAAAGGATCTTTGCAAATTTAAAGGTTTAAAGGTCTTCCTAATATTACAAACATTACCAACATCGTTCTTCATAGAACCAGGATGAGGTTTAATCATTTGAAGCACCTTGATTTGTCAGGCAGAGGTGAGTGACATGAAAGCTGGGGCAGTTTTACATCAGTTTTGCATGTTTTACACAGCCCTGGATTAAGCCACCATAGTTGCTGGGTCTCCACAGAGTATGCCTTTAAGGCTATTAACACCTATGTGTTTAAAATAAGCCTGCCAGGTTTTACAGCCTTAAAAGCCAACCCTTCTTTGAAGTATTATTATGCTGTGTTCAGAGATTTTGCTCATTAAGGAGAATGAGCTGGAGAAGGCCTTTATTGAGATTGTAGGACATGTTCTGCTTGTCTGACAGTAAACAGGAAAGAGGAAGAAGAGGTTGTTTATGAAACCACTGTCAGACTGCCAGAGTTTTGAGGAAGAACAAACCTGACGGGCTCTTTGTGTCCTTCCAACATGTTTCATGCTTCCAAAAGTTGGTACAGCGTGATCTATTACCATAACAGTCTTAATCCTTTCAGAGCTTTCTGGGCCTTTTCTGGGAACTTGCTGTTGCTTTGGAAGGTTATTCATGACTAGCATGGCAGGCACATGCTCGGCAATATTTACGTCTATCTGCGAGCAGCTCCACCAAATATCTTCCCGTGAAACAGCGCAAACCTCACCGCGCTCCTTCCCCAGCTCTACTGTTTGTCTTCTGCACGCTTTTAAGCCGTGATGGAGAGTGAGCTTCCGTGGCACAATTACAGTCAGGATGGAAGGCAGGAGATGAGAGAGAGAGAGAGAGAGAGAGAGAGAGAGAGACAGAGAGAGGGAGAGTGGATTTATGGGGGGACGAAACAGCAGAATGCTGAACAGGGTCTGACAGCTTCACGTTGATAGGGGTAAAATATTTGGCCTGGGTGTCGTTTAAGTAAATGTAGAGAGACTGAGTAATAGACAATACAAACACACTGCGATACTGCTGACGGCGGCACACACGAGCTACAAGACGCATTGAGTAAAGTGTGTATGTAAAAAAAAAGAGAGAGAGAGAGAGAGAGAGAGAGAGAAGGGGAGGGCGAGGGAGAGAAAGACACTGACACTGAAATTAAGACCTTGTGGTGTTTAATTTCAGCCTGACAAAGAGATGGACATGGCACAGAAGGGCTAAAAAAAGCATGCATAAGAATGTGTGTGTGTGTGTGTGTGTGTGTGTGTGTGTGTGTGTGTGCACGTGTGTGTAGGCGTGTGTGTATGTGCGTATATTGGTCATGGAAGGATGTTCACCACCACCCAAATGTCTGGAATGACTGTGTGTGTTAATATTCTTTAGTTATTTTACACCGAAGGTTTCAGGGCTCTAACCTACACAATAATAAGGTACTTTTAGGTGTCGTACTGAATATTGGGTAACAGGGGTCCCAAATAGGGCAGTGTTCATAAGTCTACACAACACCTGTGTGTCTTTCTACGCTGAACTCCATTAAAAAAGCCCCAACAGAGTTATTTCTGAGGTGAAATGACCTTAAAACTACCGAAAATAGCCCTTGTAGCAATGGTGTTGCTAAGTAGTTCCTATGGTGTTGCCAGGCAATTGCTATGCTATCTTAGGTGGTTGCAATGGTGTTGATAAGTGGTTGTTAGGTGATTGCTATGGTGCTTGCTAGATGGGTGCTAAGTGTTGCAAGGTGATAGCTATGGTATTTAAGGTGGTTGCCATGGTGTTGGTTAGTGATTGCAAGGGTGCTGCTAGGTAGTTGCTATGGTATATCAGGTGGTTGCTCGGGTGTTGGTATGGTATCTTAGGTGGTTGCAATGGTGTTGCTAAGTGGTTGCTCGGTCACTGCTATGGTGCTTGCTAGATGGGTGATAAGTGTTGCAAGGTGATAACTATTGTATTTCAGGTGATTGCCAATTGTGTTGCTTAGTGAGTGTAAGGGTGCTGCTAGGAGGTTGCTAGGCAGTTGCTATGGTATATCAGGTGGTGATATATTGTATGATAAGGTGATAACTATTGTATGTCAGGTGATTGCCAATTGTGTTGCTTAGTGAGTGTAAGGGTGCTGCTAGGAGGTTGCTAGGCAGTTGCTATGGTATATCAGGTGGTTGCTTGGGTGTTGCTTTGGCATCTTAGGTGGTTGCTATGGTGTTGCTAAGTGGTTGCTCGGTCACTGCTATGGTGCTTGCTAGATGGGTGATAAGTGTTGCAAGGTGATGGCTATGGTATTTCAAGTGGTTGCCATGGCAACAAACACCAGGCAGAAAAAATGAGAAGATAATAATAACAACAATAATAACAACAACAACAAATATTTTATAAATATTATAAACTTGTGAAGCTGTACAGAACTTATATTATACACCCTATACATCCTCCACCACCCTGCTTCCCCATCACTAAAAACCCCCGACTCCGACCTTCTGAACAGCATTATGAGCCACAACTGTTCCAATCAAAGCAAGAAAACCAGCACAGGCCATAAAAACAATGATGCAAACCAGCAAAGCAGCACACGACAATAACCCAGTCCTGATGCTAACGCTCGTAATCAGCACAGACTGCATGTTTACGGGCATGATGCACTAAGTATCAGCTTGTTTGGTTGCTATCCCGCAGTCTCCTGCGCGTGGGGTCGAGTGTGTGGGGTGTGTGCTGAACTCACATCAACAAAGCAAACACCTAAATGGAAACTCTTGTGTGCCTTGTGTGTGTGTGTGTGTGTGTGTGTGTGTGATGGCATTGAGGAATGAGATGTTTCCGAGCTGCAGGTTAATCTATAGGCCTCATGTCTGATTCGCTGCACCAGAGTCAACATCTGCCTGCTCCCCTAACAGCCCTTCAGTGCGAGAGAGAGAGAGAGACATAGAGAGAGAGATACAGAGAGAGAGACATAGAGAGAGAGAGACAGAGAGAGAGACAGAGAGAGAGAGACAGAGAAAGAGAGAGAAAGAGAGATAGAGACATAGAGAGAGAGAGAGAGAGAGAGAGAGAGAAAGAGAGAGAGACAGAGAGAGAGAGACAGAGAGAGAGAAAGAGAGAGAGACATAGAGAGAGAGAGACAGAGAGAGAGAGACAGAGAGACAGAGAGAGAGAGAGAGAGAGAGAGAGAGAGAGAGAATTAAACAGACGGATGCTCTGAAAGGTAGCTGCTAGGTTTTCTGACTGGTCCAATCCTAGCCTCCCTCCACTGGTTACCACTGGTTACAGAACACAGTAAAGGGGTTCATTATTTAGAAATCTCTTCAAGGCGTCAGGCCTTACTTCTGGCCTTGTGTCCACTTTCTAGAGTTGTAACCAAGTCCTTACAGACATATTTGCAACACTACTGGCCAGTTATTTCCAGTCATGAAAGACCAGGCTCTGATATCTGTGAATGAGAAGAGACCAAAATACTGGAAACTCCAAAAAACTGGAAACTCTTTTTTGGCTTGTTGTGGCTACTCAAATGTCCACATCGGGTGGGAGGTGGGAGGTGGGATCCCTTCCTCATTATTTATTTATTTATTATTAAATTCTATTTTATTTATTTGTTTGTCAGATAGCACTAGCAATGTTTCCCACACTAGGAGGTAAGGACTTAACACATGTGCCCTCCTATATATGCAAAGCCAGCCACCGCCTCGTTACTGCTGCTGCCGATGCAGCGTCACCAGGCAGCCGACATGCTCGAAGGAAAGCATTGGGGCCTAACAGACGTTGGTGCCGGCCAACATCGCTTAAGAGTGATGAGGAGTGAGCGACATCTACCCACCCGGAGAGAGCATGGCCAGTTGTGCTCTCTTGGACTCCGGCTGCTGATGGCAAAGTGGAATGGCTCAGGATTCGAACCTGTGACCCCCAGGTCATAGCAATAGACTCATCCGTGATGTCAGCTGAGATTCAGGGTTTTTTAATGTCCCTCTTTTTAGGGAGTCTACTCTGTGAGGTTTACAGAATGATCTGATTAGCTGCTCTGTCTTGTTGATCTGTGTGTGTGTGTGTGTGTGTGTGTTATTGACACTCCTCCACTGCTCTATTCACTCTGATCCTCGTGGATTTGATTGTCTTTACTTGTAATTCATGTTTAGCTGATCTGACTGTGCCACACTGTGGATGCCACGTGTCTTTAAACGGGCTGAACAAAGGATTTTACACACAATCTCCATTTACAATTTATCCCCTGTTCTGTTCTGCTTCCACTGTTTACCAGCTTCAACCTGTAATTACACTGAGAGAGAGAGAGAGAGAGAGAGAGAGAGAGAGAGAGAGAGAGAGAGAGAAGAGAGAGGGAAGAGAGGAGGCAGAGAGAGAGAGAGACTGAGAGAGAGAGGAGAGAAGAGAGAGAGAGAGAAGAGAGAGAGAAGAGAGAGAGAGAGAGAGAGAAGAAAGAGAGGAGAGAAGAGAGAGAGAGAAGGGAAGAGAGGAGGCAGAGAGAGAGAGAGAAGGAGAGAGAGAGGAGAGAAGACAGAGAGAGAAGGGAAGAGAGGAGGCAGAGAGAGAGAGAGAGAGGAGAAGGAGAGAGAGAGGAGAGAGAGAGAGAGAACAAGAGAGAGAGAGAGAGAGAGAGAGAGCGAGACTGAGAGAGAGTAAGGCAAAGAGAGATAGATAGAGAGAGTGTGAGAGAGAGAGAGAGTGAGACTGAGAGAGAGTAAGGAAAAAAGAGACAGATAATAGAGAGAGAGAGAGGAGAGAAGGGAAGAGAGAGGAGAGAGAGAGAGCAAGAAAGAGTGAGACTGAGAGAGAGTAAGGCAAAGAGAGATAGAGAAAGAGAGAGAGAGAGAGAGAGAGAGAGAGAGAGGGGTCAGTGAGGTGAAGTAAATACACAAAGGTTTGTTCACTTACTCACATCCATACACAAACACACACACACACTGTGCTGCACGCCAAATCAGCCCTGCACTGGGAGAAGTTCTGCTTTGATGACATGAAAGCCAGCCCTGATGTTTTGATTGCAGGCCTATAAAGAGAAGCAGAAGGCAGGGGTGTGTGTGTGTGTGTGTGTGTGTGTGCAGTGTATTAAGGGGTTCTAACTGTATCCTGTATCGTCACTGTAAGCCCTCTGAAAGGCAGCTCCAGGCACTCCGGTGTGTGACCTGCAGTGTTCTGAAGCTCATCATTACAAGGCGAAACCCCGCTCGGTTTGTTTGCAAGCCAGAAAAGACGACCTGCATGCCTCAGACATCGCCTCGCAGCTCCAGCACAACTGCATCACATCAGCGCGCTCCGACCTTTATTTATTTCCTCTTAGTTAATTGTAAATTCAGCCGAATCCGCATGTCCGCCAGGCAGCGCACAGGTCAGGATGGAGCAAGGATATTTGAACCATTAAGACATGTTCCATTCGGAAGACCATTTGCAAGTCTAATGCGCCGGCTCTTCTGGAGAGCCTTCCAGGCTTTATGGAGATCATAATCCAGCTGCGGCTTTATCGCAAAAAAATGTTTTGTTCCGTGTGTCGCAACATATCTGCCGAGAACATGCCAGCAGATTCTGCGAAGAGTTGTGAAGATGTGAAGCAAATGTCCAAAAAACCCAGAAAACCCTAAAAACTAAGGAAAAAAATCCAGGAATTCTGGATATGGACTCAAACAAAGGGCCGAAGAAGCATCCAGAGAAACCACCAGCACAACACAACAGCGATAACATCGTTAAGAGGTCTGATCTGCAGCTGTTCCTCCTGCATGTGTGGTGGTTCCTTAGGCCTGAACCGCATCTGACTGCTGAAAACATGAAAACAACACCCGTCCATCCCCGGGGTGGAGAAGCATGTTTGGGCAGCATTAATGCTGCTGCTGACAGACAAATTCCAAGACCTCCATCAACCTACCACTATGAGATCAAGTGTATTACAGTAAACATGAGCAGCTAGCATGACCTAAACTCTTCAAAATAAATGGCCTACAAAGGGTTTTTTGAGCTGTGCCATAGAAGAACCATTTTCCAGCTACACAGGCAACTAGTGTTCTTCCCTTAGATCAACGTTCATAGAGGTTCACTTGTGCTGCCTCAAATATTAAATTCGTGGCATCTCTTCCAATGGCTCAGGTTATGGATTTGGGAGCTGGGAGTTGGGCGGCTTGAAGATCGGAGTAACAATGCATTGCCAGTTGCAGCTCACAATCTAGGACTGCCTCATCTCACAATGCTACCACCATGTTGAGAAGCCCAGCGCAAGCCTAGATTCTGCTGGTAGCTGGTTCCCGATGGTCTAAGCTGGTCTTTGATGGTCAAGCTGGTCATAAAGGTAAAAAAAAAACATCAAGGTGGTTAACCAGCTCCTACATTTACATTCACATTTACGGCATTTAGCAGACGCTCTTCTCCACAGCGACTTACAAAAGTGCTTCACTATTTAACCAAGAAAAACATCAGCTAGTTTGAATAGACCAAAAACTATTACCTCTAAGTTTAGACTCTACTAAACACAAGTCAATATGGAGACCATAGTACTTTACTCTTGTCCAAGTACTCATTGTAGAGGTGGGTCTTCAGTCTGCGATTGAAGACAGCGAGCGTTGGACTGTTCGGACACCCAGAGGAAGTTCATTCCACCACTTTGGTGCAGGACAGAAAAAAGCCAGAACGCTCGTCTTCCGTGGATTTTGAAGCTCGAAGGGCTCTTGGTGCAGATCGATTTTTGACCATTGCCATCAAGTACGGAGGAGCTGGTCCATTCTTGGCTTTGTAGGCCAGCAACAGGGTTCTGAATCTGATGCGGGCAGCAGCTACAGGAAGCCAGTGAAGAGAGAACGTAGCAGAGCTTGGCGATGCTGGTCAAGCTGGGTGATACTGGTTAATTAGCTTGGCCAGGTTGATCATGCTTGCAGACCAGCTGAACCATCAAACTCAAGTGAAAACGTACCCTATGCTGGTCAAGAGCTAAGCTGGTCAGTGCTGGGAGAGGGAGGACAATGCTACCAACCCAGAGCAAGGCCTGTTATACTCCTGACCATGGATGCATGTGATTTTACCAGGGATGGAATTCTGCCAATGATAGGGCCAACACTTAGACAGTAGCCATCCACCCTTCCATCCATCCATCCATCCATCTATTCACCCATCCATCCAAAAACATGAGCACAGCTAGCAATAAACGAAATCTAGCAGCAGAACAGAGTTTCTGCTTTATGCTGCCTGGTGCTGTTACAGTTCTCCACCTTTTTTTCAGCACTCGGCTTTCTTCAAGTGCCATCCATGGTCAGTATGAGGGGTCAGGGCTAAGTAGCGTGAAGATGTTTTGGCTGGCCTGTATCAAGGGAACAGCAGCTGGAACAGTGATTGAACTTAGTAAAAAGAGATTGGGGTTATGAGTCTAAGTGCAAGCGTGCAAGTGTGTGTGTGTGCGTGTGTGTTTGCCTGCCGGACTGGCTTGAGTTACATCTATATCAATATCAAAGGCTGGAGGACGTGGGGCTGAGCGCTAGGCCAGCTGTGAGGGCGGTTCGGCTGCCAAGTGGCGAGCAGCGGTTAGCTCCAGCCTGCCAAGTCCGCATCGGCCTACTGACAAATCCACAGTCAACACATAAATCAAAGCTGACAGCGTGTTCTCTAACGCGCGTCCACTCCTACTGACCTGAGCACGGCGGCCGGGGATCACGGCCTTTCGGCCTGCTAACACGGTGACGCCACTTCTCTGGGAAAGGTCATCAACATTTGGAGTATTTTTGCTGGGAAGGAGCGAGAGACGTCATCGTGATAAGTTCTTGGATTAGAAGGTCCGGAAGACGGAGGCTGACACATGCCTTTTGGATTAGCGCGAAAGCAAAGCGATGACTTCTCGAGAAAACCGCCGGTTTCGGACTGAACAAATAGATGTACGAAGATGTTAATCCAGCTATTCCGCAGCTGCGAGTGGGTGTGAAAATGGAGCAAGTATGCTGGAAAGTTCCACTTCACTGGTAAAACACACAGCAGTGATCATTTCATCCAGACCACCGGAGCCACTCAAAATAACAATTCATCAAACTTAATGCGAATTTCTGTTTTTTTTGCTCTACATGATTCTGAGGCTTCAAACACACACTTGTCCCAGGCTAGCTGCCTGGCCGACACACTCTGATGTATTCTATCAAAGCAAATATAATAAACAGTCGCCTAAAAGCATAGTTTAGTCACCACTTACAGCTTAAGCCTCGCATCACATACATCTCAAAAGCACGGCGTTTCACTGAAGCAGTGTTGCAGTAATAGGAAGAGGGAGCATCTGCTGTAATTGATGAAGAATTCTTGGCGTAAACAAAAAACCCAGAGCGAACGGTTTGTACTTTGATGCTGGAAGGCGAGTCGACCACCTGCTCTTTTGGACCTGGGCAGTAATACATCTGACAGAGATTACAGAGTAATTGACTCGATACTTGATTTATCGAATGTAACACTGCATTGCTTTTGGCCAGGTCTTCACAGTTACCTCCAACTTCAATCACTGTGGAGAGAAATGAATCTTCTTCCTCATGATCAAACCTCTGACAGTGAAATCAATCTAGTGGGTGAACCACGTAGGTAAGATCATCATTTCTCTATATTCTGGACTGGGGAAGCTTTGTGACGTCCAGTGTGTTGAATACTGGTGAAACACTGGCCAGAAAGTTAACCCCATTCTTACACAAATCAGACAGAACATCAGCACCACTGGCCTACTATTAAGCTGGTCCCACCGACAGATCAGAGCATTCGAGGCATGGACTCCACAAGACTCTCTGAAGGTGTCCTGTGGTGCCTGGCACCAAGACTAAGGTTAGCAGCAGGTCCTTTAAGTCCTGAAAGTTGTGAGGTGTGGCCTCTGTGAGCATCAATGAACCTCAGGTGTCTTTGACCCTGATGCTGGTTCATGGGTCGTCTGTTCTTGGAGCCTGCCTGATGTTTTGAAGATGTTCCAACCCAGTCGTCTAGAAAATCTCAGTTTGGTTCTTGTCAAAGTGTCTCAGATTCTTATGCTTTCCCATTTTTCCTGCTTTTAACACCAACATCACTTTCAAGAACTGTCTGTCTGTCTGTTCACTTTCTGCCTAATGTATCCATCCCCTGACAGATGCTACTGTAGGTCAGTGGTACTAATGTTATGGCTGATTGGTGTATGTACTGTAAAAAGGCAGACCAACTTAGGTTCCTAACACAGATTTTTAGTTGCATCTCATATAGAGGTGAGCCTCAAAAACATAGTAATAGTGGGCCAAATTAAGCTAAAATAGTTATTATAAGATAATTTGTCTGTGGCTCCTCCCCTTTATTCTGTTTGCTGTTTATTCCCATCTGCAGGTTAGAATTCCCCCATTACCCTGGGGAGACCTTATGATATTCAGACTCCTGACCATGGAGGGCTGTGGTCTTGATGGGATTCAAATTTATGATCTTCTAAAGCTCTTGTCAAGCAGGCAGTTAGACAGTTGCTCCACTCTGTGTCCATAGAAGAAGGGAAAGGTCCATTTACTCAGAACTGTGTTTTCAGCTCTAGACCGACCGTACAGCCTAACTGCCTACTACCATCAAGTGTGAGGAGGCCATAAGCTCAAATCCAAGCAAGGGCAAGGGCCCAGCACTGTCAAAGACCTTGCAATGTGGGGACACTTCCCTGAGAGATAGAGGAATTAGCTACTTATATATATAATACATGCTAACATATATTACTGATACTCCTTTGTCCACACTGTTTAAGGCTCTGCTGATGATTTCATATGTTAAAAACAGACGCGCTGTAAAAACACTGTGTATGGTACGAGATTTTCTTAAGAAAGAGACATTCCAAGACCTCGACCTGACTAATCCAGAGAAAGCGAGAAAGGAGAAAGGCGAGTGTGTGCGAGAAGTGTAAGCTTTCAGTGCTGCTGTCTTTGAGCCATGTGATCCGTCAGTGGCTGTCTGCAGTGTCTGGACGTGGGTCTGAGCGAAGGACAGGAAACCATCCCTCCCCCTGCAGCCGGTCCCACGCCAACTTTACTCCCAAACCTGCCAAAAGCAGCCTGCCGTCTTTCTCCAGCTCCATACGTCCACTATAGGAAAACTAAACACAGGTCCTGGAGCATGCCTTCATTTAAAAAACCAACTGGAGCAGAAGAAAAGAAAGACCTTCTGTTCATATGGGTTAGTACGGAAGGCGTGCCTACAGTTTTGTACTGGAACCTCTTGAACTTCTGTTCTTAAAGATCTTAAAGGCGCAGATATACAATATTTGGACAAAAGTATTGGGACACCTGCACATTACATCTACTGGAGCTTACTGACAGGAGCTTGACGTCCCATTCAAAGCCCACAGTCATTAATATGAAGTTGGTCTAACAGCAGGTTTGAAGCTCTGCAGTTACTGAGTCAGCAGAGCGTTGGAGACTTTTATGCACTGAGCTCAGCTCTCCGTGACCCTCCTCTGTAACTTTACGTGGTCTGACACTTTCTGGATAAGTTGCTGTGGTACACGCTTGGAGGAAACCACTGGATCCCTATGCTCCGATACATCAGCCAACAGATGCCTGTGCCAGCCAGCATCATAACGGGAGTGATGAGGGAAGAGAATGCCATCTACCCACCCAAACAGAGAATGGCCAATTGAGCTCTCTCTGGCTCTGGTTGCTGATGGCGATGCAGCATGACCTGGGATTCAAACCTGTGGCAATAGGACTGAATTATACACCAGAATTTAATGGTTATGAGGTGTGTCCCTATACTTTTGTCTCTATATTCTACCATGACAAACGTATTGCTTATTTTATTACACGGTCTACATTATAGTAGAAGGTGAACTGCCACTTCTTGAAGGTGTTGGAAGCAGGAAACAAAAGTGGTTCCTGCTCACAGGAACCACTTTTGTTTCACAATGGTCACAAGGTCATGATGTGCATGGGGAGTCTATGTCTCATGGACATCGAAGGGTCAACATGAAGGAGACCTATTTAATATTAAGCAGGTGGTTTTAATGTTATGGCTGATCTCAGGCATCTCACACCCTCCTTGCTCCTTCTGTCTCTCGCTATCTTCCTCCCTCCCCTACCTTCTCTCTTTTCCCTGTCCTTCCTGTCTTACCAGTGTTAGAGGTGTGTGTTTGCTCAGGATACTCACTTTAGTGTCTGCACCCCCCCCCCAAACCCAACAGATGTTTCCTTTAAAACCCTGTGAAGCTGCAGGCCCACAGCCTACACTGTGGAGCAGCTACTCCAGCAGCAGCACTAGCTAACACCCCCTACTCAAGCTTTTAACACTGACTGTCAAGCTGCAAAACACACACACACACACACACAATGCATCACCACCCACACACACATATTCACACACACACACACGCGAGGAGCGGACACTTTCTGCCCGAGTAATGACCACAGGCTGGGACCTGGCTGGCCGCACCTGGGACGCTCAGGCTAAAGATTAATCCGAGGGTGATTGGAGGCTTGTCAGGAGGCACCTCTGCTCAGTCTATTACAATCCTCTGCATGAAATAGCTGAGGGGCCTCCACATAGCGCAGTAATTAAACATGGCCGCCTGCCACAGTCAGGCGCATACGACCTCCAGCGGCTCGGGCCAGGTAGAGTAATTACCTCTCCTCTCTCGCTTCCCTTTCCTTCGCATTTGATGAAAGATGACTATCTCCCATTAGCCTGGAAAAAAACTCATCTGTTTAGAAGCCACAAGTATCACTGCAGGCCTCCGGCTTTCCTGGTTATTGCGTCCTTCAGTGTAACTCGACTCATCCTCTACAGCACTGTCCTGGACCACCTCAGAAACTCCTCATACCTCCAAAAAGGCAAAATTACAGGAAAGAGAAAAAAAACTGCTTAACTTTCAATGGAAGTCAGTGAAAAAAAAAATTCCAAGTCATTTATTCCGAGTCTAGCAACCACCTAGCAACACCATAGCAACCACCTGCTGTATAGTAGCAAATACTTGGGTATCACAGAAACCACTTAGCACCATAGCAACCACCTTACAACACTATAGCACCTATGTATCAACCACTTTGCAACATCAAGCACCCACCTGGTGTATATTTGCAAACAGCTGGGATACCACAGAAACTGCTTAGCAGCACCATAGCAACCACCTAGCAACCACTTAGATACACAATAGCAAATGTATATTTGGTGTATAATTGCTAACAAATATGACAATTTTACAGGAAAAACATAAATAAATACCCCATGGTCATTTTGGAGCATTTTTATTGGTCAGTTCATCATGAAATTTGGACATGGTGTAAAGAACAACGGCTAATTTCTACAACGACCAGACAAGCTGTGTGTGGAATGTCTGAATAACGAGTTTCTGAGTGTTCATTGGTCAGTTTCACACAAACAGACACACAAATCCACCAATTACAGTTACGCGGCAGATGGTGGACACTTGAATCCACCAGTTAGACAGGGCGAGAGGTAGAGTACTTTGACTCGTCTTCAGAGCCTCGTATCTCCGACTGTGAGTCACATATGATCTGGCAATGATCTAGAAAGGTCGAGTTCTACAGAGTCAGGAAATGCCTGAACCGTATTTCGGAGCTGTATCCCCACAAAGTTATTATTATTACTGGAAACACTGAGGAACATCAAATTTGACGCCACTCCAGAGGGTCAAAGTAGCTGAATGCACTCATTAAAAGGGCTGTCCACAAACATTTGGACACATAGTATATATTTCATGTTGTGGATTTGAACTATCTCTTAAACTATCTTGCACTCGGGCTCTCAGACGCCATACAGGCCTTGACTGACGGAACATGATGGCAAATCTTTCCCCAACGATTTTGCAAATGCTAGCAGACGTATATACGCACCCCAATTACGCTGCATGACAGCATGCCTCAGTCTACGCGTCTGACAGGTGAGAGGGTAAACTGTCTTCAGTTATTTTCCTATGAAAAGCCACAGCGTCAGATATTCATAGTGAACAATATAAAGCACATCCCTCTCACAGTGAGCTTTCTATTGCTACCTGCCTTCCCCCTGCACTGTGGCCCAGGCCTCAGCGCCGCACCCTGTGTGAAATACGGCGGCTGTTTCTGCGGCAGCTTATTAAAACATATTGTTCGGAACGAGCGCGATGATGGCGATACAGCGGGCGATATGATACACGGCAATGTGGAGCGAGAAGAAATGAATAATGATGGAAGAGAAAGGAGACAGAGAGGGAGGAAAGTGAGGGGAGGCGTTTTTTTTTTATTCCCTCCTCCACCTCCACCTCCTCCTCCTCTCCTCCATCTGCCTCTGCTTTTCGCCGGCCGGAGAAGCCGGTGATGTATTTGCTGCTTGACTGCTCACAGAGATTGCTATCAGCCAAAAGCCCGTCTGCGGAGGTAAACTCAATACTCGCCTTTTTTCCCTTCCCCGCCAACCTTCATAACATTTACTTTCAAGCCCTCTGATTCGCTGCGCTCGCGCCTGTGCGGGCGTGCGGCTTTTCTCAACTCTAATAGGGTCGTATGCAGAAATATCAGCGCTCGCTCCAGCCTGATGGAGATGCCATATAAGAAATGAAACGGTAGATGAACCAATCAATAGGAGTGTAATATAGATGCGGTGACCCTGGTTTGTTTACCGTGTTGTCAATAGCTAAGATCGAAGCACGAGGCCAACTGCTGTTTGTCTACAATCCCAGACGTGACGATGTTTTGGACTGATTGACTGTGGGCAGATTGTGTGTGGATTGTGTGGAAACAGCTGAAGCTCCTCCACAAGCCGAAGCTCCATATCTTAAGCTAAATCTATAGGATCATGAGCTACCGTGCTAATACCCGCAGTGTCAAATGCTACACTGTCTTACTCCACTATCAGTGTGCTCAATTTTCTCATTTAAAAAGCCCCTCCCTCCACTCTGATGCAGCCAATCAGACGGGATGTGTTCAGTGTCTGAGGTTAGCTTCTTTAGCTCTTGCTCTGGAGTCATCCAGCTAATTTAGCTTAGTAATTAAAGCTTATATCAAACAAACACGACTTATAACTGACCCCAGTTGCAGTCGATCATTTAGGACATATTTAATTTCTCACGTGTTTCTGTTTTAAGTTAAGAGCGGAAGACGCTAGGCTAATGTCGCTAACAAACACTGGACTTAGACTGTCACCGATTTCATCTGAGTAAATACACAACCAACATTTTCATTTATTTGCTTATTTGCTGAGGCCAAAGTGGTTGGGGTTAAGGTGGAGCATCCACAGGGTCTTCAAGGTTTTTGTGCTTAGTGTAGTTTCACTCGAAATTGTTGTAATTCTCTTATTTTTTATGTTTTGTCAAAAGCATTCTTTTATTTTAATGGAAACACCTGTGTGGCTCAGGGGTCTAATGCGCTGCTACTATGGCCCGAGGTTGCAAGTTCAAATCTGATACCATGCCACTTTGCCATCAGCAGATGGAGTCCAAGAGAGCACAACAGGCTGTGCTCTTTCCGGGTGGGTAGATGGTGCTCTATCCCATCAACAATTTAAAGCACAGGTATCTGTTAGCTGTTATGATAGAGCTAGAGAGCCGGCGCGTTCCTCTGAGCGTGTCCGACGATGTCGCATTGGCGGCAGTTCAAAAAAAGGAGGTGGCTGGTTTCAAATGTATCAGAGGAGACGACAAGTTTGTACCCTCCTAGTGCTGGGAGCACCAACGGGTGGGTTATTTTTAATGTAATATATTTAAAAATGGAAAACAATATTTAAAATGGAAAAAAAATGGTCCAATCAGAATGTGTTCTCCACAGTATCCAGGTACAACCAAGCATGCTCTCTTAATGGGGAGGCCCTCAGGAGCTGAACAGAAGGCCCTACTTCTTAGGTGAGGAATGCAACAGTGGAATCAACCAATCATATTTTGAATTTTTAGAGTATGGGACCAATTCTGTGAAATAAAATGTCTATTCTAGAAGTTCTCTGTTTAGCTTCTGACCGAGAATACAACCAGTAGTCCAACCAGGATTCAGTCTGTTAGAAATGGAAAACAGTGGCAGCAGCCCACAACATAAAAACTGCCATCAGCAGCTGTGAAGTTGACTATCTTGTACAAGCTTCATTATGTTCAATTTAGAACAGTCAAAAACGATAAAGCACACCAGTATTAGCTTAATGCTAATATAATACTAGAGTTCCCATAGGGGCGCCAGATGAAATTAGCACGGAATTTTTCCTAATTGTTTTGGCTCGAATGAAAGGGATAGCTCTAATAGTCTGATGATTTATCCCTTAAAATGAAGTGTTCTTTGCTTACCCTGCTCAACCCGTGCTTCTTCTTCTAGCTTCCCCCCAGAGGACAATGCTGGACATGCAGAAGGGCAGCCCAGGCTGACTAGCAAGGCTCTCTCTAAAGGGCTTAGTGGGTTTCAGACTGCAGAAGCAGCATGGTGAACCGAAAACTGTGAATGATTGTAGATGAGACAGGAAAGATGGCAAACAGACAGAGAGTGTGTCACTATAAATGAGGGACAAAAAGGAGGACTGAGGACTGCTTTTCGTGTTTTCGGGAGCCAGACTAAACACAAAGCCTAAACTACAAATAGAGTAAAACTAAAAGCCCATGTCACAGAGAGGCACCGTCATCCACTTAGCGCTCCAAATCAAAGAGACAGATATCGAGTCCGGGTGACTGTTTTTAAAGACATTTTCTGGAAGGTCTGGAACGCTGCCACATTAAAAGAAACCCTTATATTAAAGAGCCCATATCCTGCTTATGTCAGCTTATGACATTTGTGTGGTTTCATTCACCAAAAACAGTTGTAGCTCATTTTCACAAGCTTCTCCTTCAACTTCCCTTTTCCCCTTAGAATTAAACCGGCTGTTTCTGTTCTGGGTTTTTTTTCTGCTTTGGCGCCCCAAAAAAGCTCTGACCAGTTGAGGCATGGACTCTACAAGACCTCTGAGGGTGTTCTGCGGTATCTGCCACCAAATCGTTTCTCCATTAAGTTGGTCACATTTGTACTTTATCTTGTAATTGAATATTTATCATTTGTAGGTACTGAGTAATTATTTGGTAACTAGATTAGTAGGTACTGAATAATTGCTACATATTGAATAATTAGTAGATACTGACTAATTACCAGTTTGTAGGTACTGAGTAATTAGTAGGTACTAAATAATAAGTAGGTACTAAATTAGTAAGTACTAAATAATTACTACCTATCAAATAATTAGTAGATATTGGCAAATTACCACTTACGGAATCATTTGTAGGTACTGAGTAATTAGTAGGTACTAAATAATTAGTAGTTACTAAATAATTACTACCTATTAAATAATTAGTAGATATTGGCAAATTACCACTTACTGAATCATTTGTAGGTACTGTGTAATTAGTAGGTACTGAGTAATTAGTAGGTACTAAATTAGTAAGTACTAAATATTTACTAGTTGTTGAACAATTAATGTATACTGACTAATTACAACTTACAGAATAATTTGTAGGTATTGAGTATTTAGTAGGTACTGAATAATTAATATGTACTAAATTAGTAGGTACTGAATAATTAATAGGTACTAAATTAGTAAATACTAAATAGTTACTACTTATTGAATAATTAGTAGATACCAGTTAATAATTACCAATTAGTAGGTACTGTATTGGTAGATGCTGACTAATTAGTATGTACTGACTAGTGGGTGTTAAAATGACAAGTAAGTCTAAATAAAAATAAAGTTGGGGTCCAAGGGGTTAAAAAAGCAAGACAAACGAGACAGTGCTGAAACCCAGCAGTTAAAACCCTAAGCTTTACATGAAACTTCAACTCACCTGATGTAATATAATAGCTTTACAAGACCTAGTCCTCCGATCTCACTGGCTTAGTGCGTTCTGTAAATCAAACAGCGGTAGGTAATGTATTTCATAGCAGGTCAATACATTTGCTTGGAGTCAACCTCTTCCCTCACAGCACTTGCCAATAGCACTCAGAGAGGATACAGATGATTAGGCTCTTTGCCAAAAGCCAACACTGCAAGCGCACAGAGGCATGCGGTCGGTGTCATGTTAGTGGAAATGGAGAGTGCCGCAGAAGCTTGTAGGCCCACTTGTGGCATGTCATATATCTGCTTGCTGCAAGCTGTGGCTTCAGTGAAGATCTAATACCCTGAAAAAAGGTTTTAGTGCCGGCCACTGTGAACTGACCGAGTCTCAGGCACAGGAGCAGGAACAGCCAGCCAGCCAGCCAGCCAGCCAGCCAGCCAGCCAGCACGGTTCTACATTTGGTCTTCTCATTCAATTTTGATCTTCTCATTCAATTCCATTCGAAAAAACATCCAGCACTAGCCTGGTCTCCGAGCAGCACTGCATGACCCCAGCTCCTCAGCTTGCCCAGCCTTGGGGAGTACCAGTTTCATGGCTCTGTGAAAAGCATGTGGTCATGTTGCTGGGTTTTCACCAGTATGGTGCCCTAGGCTGAACTGTGGGCTATGTTTTAATGGGCTCGCTCCACCGCTGGGGCCGTGCCTTTTGGAAGCAGGGCAGAGTTGCACGCTTCACACAGGGACAACACAGAGCCCCCATGGACACGGCACAGAGTCGAAAACCGACACGCTGAGGCTCCCGGCACATAGCCGCTGTTTTCAAAACACTTGAAATACAACAAAATATATATATAAAAACCCAGAACAACGTCTGGGATAATAATCTTGACATTTCATATAAAATGAAAGTGATTAGATAATAATAATAATAATATGATAATATTCTTACGCTTTTCTACATTTGTGTATATAAAATAAATGAGGGCTACACAATATTTGAGCCGTGCTACATAACACTGACATAATCATGTCATAGACATGTCATAGCAGATGATAAGTCACATACATTTTAATGACCGATCATGTCCAGTTAAAGTCATGTAACCATTATCGTTACCTGCCATGACATTAAATCAGTATGTGACAAACTGTCACAGCACCAAACTCTGTAGGATCTGTAAAATTACTCTTGCTACTGGTTAGGGATTGTGGCCCTGATCAGGTGATTGTGGCCCATGATCCAATCCCAGTCTCTTAATGCTGTGTATTAGCCAACACTGATCCGATCCGATCCGATCTCTGTGTCTGTATAAATAATCCATCTGCACAGATTAGATCTGATGATCTGATAATTAATCCTGAAGTAAAATCACTTTATTTTTAGTACCAGTTTCTAGTCCAGTCTGACTCACCTCCCTGTCCATTCAGCTCCCAGTTCCTTTAAAACACTGCAGTTAAATCACTTCCTCTATGTGTGTGTGTGTGTGTGTGTAGTGGTACACACTCTGCACTGATATGTTGTTGTTGTCGACTGCTGATGTAAAATAGCTCTCTTATCCTGGGTGAATGAGCTATGGTTTGTGTGTGTATTAGGCTCAAGATTAATCGGCCCCGTCTTGATCCACTGTCCACATGCCTACTACTGTCAACTGTAATATGACACTTATTACCTTCTTAATGGGCACCATCTGTTATTACAATTCAAACAAGTATATGGCATCTGCTATTATTTGTTAATGCATGGTTATGTGCATGTTGTGTAGCTGGATGTTACTACAAAATCCCACTTTTTGCATTATAAACTGTAGATTTGTGTTGAATAAGACTAGCATAAAACTCACTTCTTCCACTTTCGTCATTGTGTGTCAGGCGTTAGACATTGTCATTGCTAGGTAAGCAAACTCAAACCTGTTGATAAACAATGTATTAATAGAACTGACTTCATTTTATTATCAGACATTAAACTTAAACATGAGCGGCAAAAAAGAACATTTAAGTCATTGTAAGATGAAAACTCTGATGAAAACAGGGATAAATGTTGCTGAACTGTTTAAATTCAATACCTACAGAAAAGGGAATCATGCCTAAAGTTCTCCATTTCAATCTATTATAGCTCAGGTCAGTCTTACAACACTGCCCATCATTTGCGCTCTAGTGGCTCCATAACAGTGCATAGTGCTTGGACCCCAGTGATTGCCACTGGCAATGTAGTTTATGGAGGAACACTCACCTCTTATTGCGGTTATAACAGTCCATACAAATCAATATGCCCTACATCAATTTCAGAAATAACTGATGATCACTAATAAAGATCATTTGCATATATGAACATTTATTAACCTTTATTTTGAATTCTTTCTGTTACTTAGTTCTGACAAGATGAGAATGAGATACTACTGAGATACTAAAAGGGATCACACACACACACACACACACACACACACACATATATATATATATATATATATATATATATATATATATATATATATATATATATATACACACACACACACACACACACATACATACAAGAAGGGTATTCCCTGCTGTTGGCAGATCTATCAATTACAAACTCATCAAATCTTCATGATTCAGATGAATGCCATATTCCACATTTAAAAGAGCACATTTTGCCCAAAGGCAACACGTTTGCATGTATGTTAATGATACAATTAATTATGTAATGACATCATTACATTCAAACAGCACATCAAAACAACAGTAATAACTCTAAGCCTCAGCGGGTTAAGAGCTGTTATGGAGTGTAGGGGAAATGCTGCATACCATTAAACAGCATTCCTACACTCCACCTAACAAAGCTCCAGGCCACTTAATATCAAGCACAGCTATGAAAAATTCTCTGAGAGAACTCATCTCCTCCAGCCGCCTCGGAACACACTGGAAACCTCATCATCAAATCATCTCGCAGCTTTACACCACAACCAGGCTAATCACCACACACGGCGCCCTGCATAAACCCACCTTACAACACTCCCATCCCTTCTCCCACGTGCCACAAGCCGACCCCCCCCCCCCCCTTTGCACCACCACCACCTCTTCCCAACTCCCCTCACTCCCGCCTGCAGCAGCGCTGGCTCTGGTCCCCGCGCCCACTGCCCCGGGATGGCTCGTGGCTCCTCTACTCCCAGGCTCCCCGGCTGGGAACAGGGCTGCAGGCCATGCTTCTCTCTCTGTCTGCTTAATGAGACCCCGTTTGCACCTCATGCTGCCTCTCCAAAGCCATCAGAGCCGGCGCCGCTGATGAAGGTGAGAGCAGAGCCGGCTGGAACAGAAACGCTGGAGACTTTTAAACACGCTCCTGATAGGAGCTACCTGCTGGAGCACTAGACGGTGGAGAAGTTTCTCAGGTTATCATACTGTCTCACAGTGCATCATACACCACTTTATCACCCATTACTTACAGCCATTTAGGGTGACGTCTACGAAAAAGAGACTGTGGGTAATGGGCTACAGAGTCCGAGTTATATCTAGATATTCATGAAGTTTTGTCCCAAAACCTTGTATAGCTTCGATTCCCAACAAGTGTGGTTGTTGGTTTAAACGTTAATTGTTAATAAAATTGTTAATTAAGCGCCCTCTTCTAATATCAGCGCAATCAATAATCATAAAGCTGGCATGCGTTGTGTGAAAATCCACTTCCAACTTATTTTATAAAACAAAATATATATATTATTATTATTATAGGTCAGCACTCAAATCTTTTAGGTGTTTAAAGGATTTTTGGGTTTTATCATTAAATCATTAATGATTATTCAGTTATATCTGCCTATAAATCTTCATTTGGGGCCACAATAATGATTTTGGTAGGTATAGCGATAAAACCCAATAACACTTTGGGCAAAACCTGCTATTTATAGTATTAGTAATTAGCATGTTTTATAAGACCATCTGCTGAGTAAAACAGACTAACCGGTAATGTAGACATATGTATATATCATTGCTATTGTGCAAAAACCTTTTATTTCCACCTTTGCCATTTTTTAACCACATATTTTTGAAGAAATCTAGTGTAGTGTGTTTCATGATGATACAATGTTTCAATGAAAATACAAGAAATGCTCCAAAGTTACTTGGAATCTACCTTTTTTTTCATTGCCTTCCACTGAAAGTTCAGAAGGCTTTTGTCTTCTGTAAAATTTGTAAAGTTACTGTTTTGGATGTTCTCATATACTCACTCACCTACCCATTTATTTAGGCACATAAATTAATACTGTATGAGCCATTGTTTACACTATATTCACAACTGTGAATCCGGCACCTTCCCTTTTCTCTTTAAATGCCATCATTTCCAGCACTAAAAAAAACATCCAATACTTCACAATACTCCAGCTATAAAACAATCCCAGCAGGGTCGTTCATCTGCCGGATTTTCAGATTTTCCCGATACCCCCTCAGCAGGGCGCACACCGCGAACCAGATCTGGCTGAAATAGTCACTTACTTTGGAGGTGCAGTCCTGGCCTTGGGTTTCTCTGCAGCCTGTGAAAGAGAGACACAGCACCAGTTAGACGGAGTGAACAGAGGGATAGAGGGAGGATCACTGGAGAAAACTCCACTAGCACAACTGCTGGGAGATCAAAAGGTTGGTACTGTATGATCACTATAGACCGCTGCTGAAATGTATGTGTGCCGCTTCCCCACAGCCCGCTGCTTTCTTTTTGAACTCACAGAGGAGTATAGTTAGAGGGTGCACTGAAGCCTGAGCAGCTAGAGTAGATCAATGCTGGCTGGAGGCTAAGAAAAGGCATTTTCAGCGGTGTGGATTTCATCTTTGCAGAGTTTGTAGGTTCTTATTATACAAGGTTCTTATAAGTGGTCAGTCATATATGTTTTTAAGAACGTGTCTCTGCATTTGTGGACTGTTTATAAGTGATCTTCCTGCAGGTTTCTGAACTGAAATAAAACATTTACAGCCAATTTAGGCCTAAACAAACAAAATCTTTATGGACAACTGCTGGAATAACAGTTAGTAACAGGACAGTCACAGGATTGTAGAAGCATTCTGCAGCCAAGATCCCAGCCCAGTCACAGAGTACAATACTGTACAATGTGGGAATTATGATTACTAGGGCCTGTAAGTGCTCTAATGAACTGTCAACGTTAGAAATACCTACACATTAACAGTCTGCTTGTCTATACAATGATCAGCCATAACATTAGCATCCCAGTCTAATATTGAGTATGTTCCCCTTGTGCTATCACAACATATCTGACCATTCAAGGCATGGCCTTCACAAGACTTCTGAAGGTGTCCTGTGGTATCTGGCACCAGGCAGCAGATCCTGCAAGCCCTGTAAGCTGTGAGGTGGGGCCTCCATGAATTGCATCAGTGAACCTTTTATTAGGTACTGACCACCGAATATTGGTAACACATCTAGACCTGCCTGATGTTTTGGAGATGTTCTGATCCAGTCGTCTAGACATTAAGAACTGACTGTTCACTCACTGACTAATATATCCACCTCTTCACAGATGCCACTGTAGATGAAGATAACCAGTGTTTTTCACTACACCTGTCAGTGATGCTAATATTATAGTCGATCTGTGTACATAGTACACATTTCAGCATCCATATTATTCAAGTTGTCAAGGCTCTATACAGAACCACTACTGTTACTAAAGAACCCTTGGAGAACCTGACCACAGAAAGATGCCCCTGTTACATTGAATTTCCTGTTGATTTGTTCCACAATTCTCTCCTATTTTTGTATTTTTATGTATGATATATAAATTTTACTCTTAAAGAGTGGGTCCTTTAATAAAGGTGATGAGCACATGTATATTATCATCTACGTAAAGGTGTTGCCTAGGTCTTCATCTGGTAAAATTGCTCTTTGAATGCAA
Organism: Salminus brasiliensis; assembly: GCF_030463535.1. Classification (NCBI taxonomy): domain Eukaryota; kingdom Metazoa; phylum Chordata; class Actinopteri; order Characiformes; family Bryconidae; genus Salminus; species Salminus brasiliensis. The sequence continues at coordinate 29,528,295 of NC_132896.1, read as the reverse complement.
GAGCATGTCTTTTATATTTGTATATATACAACCTTTCATGGGCTTGGAGGTAGTATGATATTATACAGAACCATTTTTGCTTGGGGTGTAGAATATCTCTGATTTTTATATTTCTTTGGGTGTAGCATGTGCATTCTGGCAGCTAAAGAGACTACCACTGAGTGTTGGTCATCATTATGCATTGTCTCATTTGCATGTTGATTTTATTTGGCTTTACCTGAGGACTTGTAAAAAATACCCCATAGTGAGGACATCTGATCAGCTTGATCATCACCACAACTTAATGAATGGAACTACTTTGTTGAACATTTTGAGTGGTGTGTGTTCTTAAAAATGGGTTCCCCCATTGCTCTTTAGTAATAGCAGTGGTTCTGTATGCTTAAATGGTTTGTTGGCTGTAGCTGGCTATTGTCAGTACATCGTAGATCCCTCTGGAGGAGAACATAGTTCCTACTGATTTCTATAGAGCTGGCCTTTATCTACTAGTTTTTAAATCATACATTTACATCTGGCCACATCTCTAACCTATATTTCCTTAATACCACTGAAAGGCTGACCAGAGAAGGCCCTTTCTCCATTGAGGTAAATCCAGAGACAGATCTACTGAGGGCTAAATGGGGATGAATTGAGATATCCAAACCGTGTGTGAACTTAGCGGTCAGCTGGTGCTACCTGGGCCGCCGGTGTGGGCACAGACGTGTGGCTCGGCCTCATTGCTGTGGCCATTGATCTGTATATAGTCCATTTATCATTCAGAGAGAGGAGCCAGTGATCTTCACAGTGTATTAGATGAAACAGCTCAGATCATTTGTCAGAGAGGCTCTTATTGCTGTTTCCTGCTCTGTAGGGAATCTGGGCTCCTTCCAAGCTGCACACATTCCAGCGTTGCTAGGCAACCCAGTTGGGGGCAGTAGGGATAGCGCTGCATGTGTAGACACACACGCGTGCACACACACACACACACACACACACACACATACACAAGCACGTGGATGCATGCACATGGTCACATACAAGCGCATACACAAATACACATGCTTTTGGAAAAGGGCTCTTCAGGGGTTCTTTACTAAAGGCAATGGTTCTATGGATGCTTTCATGGTTCTATGTATTGTTTGCATTGGTAAACATCCTTTTCTACATGGTTCTCCCTTCTAAAGAACCGTATTTGCACAGAGTGTAGATAACTGCAATAAACAGCAGTGCTGCCCCTGCTCTCTATGTGTGTGTGTGTGTGTGTGTGTGTGTGGGTGTGTTTGTGTGTCTGTGTCTGTGTGATGAAGCTTTTGGGCATTTGTTACAGGGGTTCTGCTTGAGGGAAGCAGGAAGCACTTATCATACTGCAAGGGAAAGAAGTGTGGGTGCCACTATTCTGCTCCGGATCACATTAGGCTTCCGAAAAGCCGGCGTGACAAAGCATTTTAGCACAGTGAAATCAACACCGAGCTGAAGCCATTCACCACATGATGAATGACAGCACTGAAACATTCAACTCCTAACAAAAGGGAGGATCATACATAATAATACATAATTACCAAAACAAAAATGACAGTCAATTCGAAAGGATTCCAATCCGACGAAAAATAGCCGTGAACAAAATGGGACAACACAAATAACAAAAGGGTTGCAATACAATACAAGCGCAAATATGTCTGTGGTAGACGTCTGAATCTGTAAACCAAATATCTGGTCCTGCATTTAGATTTGAACTACAACTGGCCTACACCTGAGGTTCACGTTTATTCTTTAGTGTTTCTCAAAGAACTCCTTCAAACAGGTCAAGCTCTTCCACTAGGACCCCCCACAAGAATGACCATCAGCTGATCCACAAGAACCCCCTCAAACTGGTCCACAAGAACTTACTTAAATTGCTCCACAAGAACCTCTCAAGCTCTTCCACAAGACCCCCAATTTGGTCCTCAAGAACTCCTTTCAGCTTATCCACAAGACCCCCTCAAGCTCTTCTACAAGGACCCCCCCCTAACCTGGTCCACAAGAATGACCGTAAGCTGATCCACAAGAACCCCCTTAAACTGGTCCACAAGAACTTACTTAAATTGCTCCACAAGACCCCCCCCCCTCATACTGATCCACAAGAATGCCTGTCAGCTGATCCACAAGACCCCCTCGAGCTCTTCTACAAGGACCCCCTCCCAAACTTGTCCACAAGAATGACTGTCAGCTGATCCACAAGAACCCCCTCAAACTGGTCCACAAGAACTTACTTAAATTGCTCCACAAGACCCCCCCCCCTCATACTGGTCCACAAGAATGCCTGTCAACTGATCCACAAGACTCCCTCAAGCTCTTCTACATGATTCCCCATTTGGTCCTCAAGAACTCCTTTCAGCTGATCCACAAGAACCCCCTCAAACTGGTCTGCAAGTACCCCATCAAACTAGTCTGCAAGAATCCCCTCGAACTGGTCCACAACTCACCCCCAATTTGTCCTCAAGAACTTACTTAATTGGTCCACTAGAATCCCCCAAAACTAGTTCACAAGAACCCCATCAAACTGATCAATAAAAACTCCCTTAAATCGTTCCACAGGAACGACCTTAAACTGATCTATAAGAACCCTATCAAACAGATCAACCAGAACCTGTTCCATAGGAACCCCCTTAAACTATTCAACAACCTACCCCTCCAACTAGTCCTCAAGAACCCCACACACCAGGTTCACAAGAACCCCCAGTCTGGCTGCCCCTGAAGAAAAGGTTGGAGGCCCGCTGGTTAATTTAAAGTCTCCTTTAAGCAGCATTTTATCATCCCTGTACAATAAAACCATGTGATGAATCAAAAGTTCTTACATCCTTTAAATGTATTTACTCAGTTGAGACCCCAGGTGAAGCACCACTGCATTCACATAGCTCCACACACTTGGAGGAGAACATTAACTGTCAATGCTTTTACATCAGCTGATGCCTGCACTCACTATCAATGAGCACTGGGAGGAGAGGGAGGGCCATTCTACACACCCAGAGAGAACAAGGCCAATTATGCTCTAATGGAAACCCTGCCATGGATGGCTGTAGCATCATCAGGGATTAAACTCCCAAAAGAGACAACGCTTACTTCAATGTTCCTTAAAGAGATCGTATCCCACATTTTCACCCTGACGGTCATTTATCTGAGCAATCATATGTTCGATATCCAGTGATATGGGCACTTTAATCCTGCTCCTGGAGACCCACAGAGCTGGATGGGTTCTAGTATTTCTTGGCTCAGCACTCCTGATGCAGCTCGTGAAGGGCTTGATAATCCAGTTGATGAGCTGGATCAGGCGTGTTGACTTGAGTAATACTTGAAATTAGAAACTGTGGTGGGTCACCACGAGAACCACTGGCCTGAAATGGCTCAAGATTAGGTACTTAGATCAACCGCTCTCAGACTGGGTCGTGAAAATCTTGCAAATACATTTCCAGGTATTTTTCCCACCATTTGAAAAATGACATAATGAATGGACCAATAGGAATTATCCAAAATGACATGTCACTAATGTTCGAAAATGGTCCACCACCTACAATTATGGACCACCAAGGCTATATGGTAGGCACTTTTCCCTTTGACGCACAAGGCAGAAGGAGGCCAACAAACTGTGCAGTGACAAATGCACTTATATAGTAGGTGTTTCTAATAAAATGGCCAGTGAGTGCTGGTACACTGGTAAACCAGTGTATACAGTTAGCATCTCAGATACAAGATACAATACTTCCTTCCTAGGCTTGAAAAACCTGCTTCACTCTTTATTCTCCAGGTGGTGCCGACCAGTATCTTCCACCATTAGAGCTGCTTTCCTTCACACTGCTTTTTAAAATCAGCCTGCCATCGGCCTGCGCTTGGGTTGGAGGATTAGCTTTTGATTATCCGGAATTTTTCACATCGAATTAAAAGCCTCCCGCCTTGTCAGACTGAACGCACGAAACCCCATTATCCTTTCCATCCCCTAACAAATGATGTCATTGAACTTCAATACCCTCTTGTAAAAATGCCATTAGTACTCCTGGCTCTTCTCTGGCTATCACTCTCAACAGTATCCTTTTCAATCAGGGGGACGGGGAGATGGTAAATGATTAATAAGTAAGCTGGGAGTCGTAAATACGCCAGCGATTCGCTAGAGGAGTGTTTCTTATCTGTAAGGGCCTCTCAGTGTAATCCCACTGCACCCACCTGTGCAATGGTTTGGAAAGAATGCCGCTGATGGTCGACAGTACAGACAGGCTTCTAGGTGGCTGTGAGAGGTTTGAGCTATCTGATTCACTTGTGTCAATTTTTGGATAGTTGGTGTTTTTCTACAGGAACGGAACAGACTGGCAATAAATCCGTAATCCCACATTTTGCCATCATTTCCACTGTCAAGCATCTAGAAGGTACCAGTGCTGATCACTCTACACTATATAAAAGTATAGGATCCTTGAGGAACTTTTAGAGGTTCTTCAATCTGAAACTGTGAAGGAATCTCTCAAGGTTCTTTGTAGACCTTGAAGGTTCCTCAAAGCACCTTAATCCAGTTTTCGAACCTCCAAAAGGTCCTCAAGGATCTTATACTTTTAACAGTGTAGTTAAACTTTGTATTGAGGTACCAAGTGTATCAAGTGGAGATGTCCAAAAGTAGGCGGGGCTAGGGACTACATCAACAGGAGTCAGCACAAAAACACAGCCGAAACATTATGACCTGTTAGTCCTCCATATGCCACCAAACCAGCTCACTCTATACCTTCAGATGAAGAAGAAGGCCTGTGGTATCTGCCATCAAGATACACAGCAGAGACCTTAAGTCCTATAAGTGGCAAGGTCAAGCAGCCGCACATCAGACATGTTCTTCCAGCATGTCCCCCAGGTGGGACGGACACGCCATTGACCATTTACGTGACATCAGGTGATCTTCTTCCATTACTCCAATGTTCAGTTTCAATACTCAGGTGGTCATTCATCATAAGTGGACATTTGTGTGACACAAATGGAATTTGGCCTTTAACCCGTTCGTGCAGTGAACACACACACAGTGGACAGTACACTGAGGCACCCGGGGGAAGCAGAGAGGGTGAAGGGCCTTGCTCAAGGGCCCAACAGTGGCAGCTTGCCCAGCTTGCCAGGGTATCGAACCCACAACCCTGTCACAGATAGCCCAAAGCTCTAGCCACTGAGCCACCACTGTCCCCATCACTTCATCAGCAAACTTAAGGTTCTTTACATTCATTAATTTATCTCTTAATAGGACCAAACGTTCTGGTGGTTCTTCTATGGCATTGCTCTAAGAACCATGTGCAGCATCTTTATTTTAAGAGTGTAGCTAATTAAGTAAAGGAAAAGTGGAGCAAGAGAAGGTCGTGGGTTATAAGTGAGGGACAATTAAAAAAAGGCCTTAAGGAAATCGTTATACTACGATTATACTATATACAACAGTCTCAGTGTTCTGTGTTTTGTCAGGTAATTTGTATGATATAGGGCTGCAGCTGTACTCTACTGTAACAGACTAATGATATGAGGCAATGAGAGAGAGACATGGGGAGAGAGAGAGAGACAGAGAGAGAGAGAGGTTAATTGCTTTGGATATGGTTCTATGTGGGCAACTATGAGGTAGAAGCAAAATTACTTCTGCTGGTTTCTCTTAGTCCACCCCCTCACACACACACACACACACACACACACACACACTGATCTCTGCTCTGTGTGAAACATGTTCATTATCCCTCCTCCACTCCAGTTAGTCTCATGCTGGCACACACACTGAGTCTGTATGTGTGTGTGTGTGTATGTGTGTGTGTGTGTGAGTGTGCATGTGATGCTTCTGAGCCTGTGTGAGCGTAGGAGAGTGCATATGTACTCTATGTATAAATGTCAGCGTGAACACTGTGTGTGTGAGTTGTGCTACTCTACCGTACTCCAGTGTGTTAATATTCATAATCTGCAGAGGACAGCTATGTTTAAATATACCTGTGTGTGTGTAAGAGTGTGTGTGTGTGTGTGTGTGTGTTTGTAATAATAAAAGATTCTTATTATACGGATGTATGGAAAATGTGAATTTGCATGGGGGCGGGGGTCAAAGTCTCACTCATATACACTATATGGACAAAAGTATTGGGACACTTGCTTATTCATTGTTTCTTCTGAAATCAAGGATATTCAAAATAGCTTATCCTGCTTTTGTTGGAGTAACTGTCTCTACTGTCCAGAGAAGAAGGCTTTCTACTACAGTGTAAGTGAGGTCAGGATGTTGGATGACCCTACCTCATCATCCCCAACTCTCCAACTCATCCCAAAAGTACTGGATCCATCATTCTAGAGAACACAGTTCCTCCACTGCTTCACAGCTCAATGCTGGGGGGCTTTATACCCCTCTAGTCCACGCCTGGACTGACATTAGGCATGGTGCTAATAGGCTCATGTTAATCTGCTCCAGAGAGTCCTATTCTATTGGCAGTACTTCTCTACAGGGACTAGACAAACTGTGTGTGTGCATTTGCGCATCTGTGTCAGCAATGGGTGCAACTTATAAAAGTAGCTGAAAGTGTTCATTAGAAGGAGTGTCCACAAACATTTGGACAAATATAGTGTATCTCATGTAGGTCATTCAGTCACTAAAGACTTTTGCTAACAGCTACCTGATAGGTCTGATAGGGTTAAGCTCTGCTACGAGCCTCCATGATGCCGTCACTGTGTTTCAGCTCACCTGTTCACTGTCATCTTCATCACTGCTGATCTTCAGGTCATCCTCCAGCATTCTAGAAAAAAACAACAGGAAGAAGTCAGAGAACAGTGGGAACAGAGATAGAACATTCTAGAACAGTGGGAATAGAGATAGAACATTCTAGAACAGTGGGAATAGAGATAGAACATTCTAGAACAGTGGGAATAGTGATACAATGTTCTAGAACAGTGGGAATAGAGATAGAACATTCTAGAACAGTGGGAATAGTGATAGAACATTCTAGAACAGTGGGAATAGAGATAGAACATTCTAGAACAGTGGGAATAGAGATAGAACATTCTAGAACAGTGGGAATAGTGATACAATGTTCTAGAACAGTGGGAATAGGGATACAATGCTCTAGAACAGTGGGAATAGGGATACAATGCTCTAGAACAGTGGGAATAAGAACAGAATATTCTAGAACAGTGGGAATAGAGATAGAACATTCTAGAACAGTGGGAATAGAGATAGAACATTCTAGAACAGTGAGAATAGGAATATAAAATTCTAGAACAGTGGGAATAGAGATAGAACATTCTAGAACAGTGTGAATAGGGATAAAATATTCTAGAACAGTGTGAATAGGGATAGAATATTCTAGAACAGTGTGAATAGGGATAGAACATTCTAAAATAGTGAATAGTGGTAGAACGTTCCAGAACAATGCAGATGACCTAATAGCATTAGAAAAGTTGAAATATGGACAGAACATTCTAGAACAGTGGAAATATGGAGAGAAAATTCTAGAACAAAGGGAACGGCATATTAGCATTCTAGAATAGTGAGAAAAGGGTGGGGACATTCTAGAACAGTGGGAATATGGCTAGAATGTTCTAGAATAGTGTGAATGACATAATAGCAATCTAGAACAGTGTAAATGAGGTGAGAAAACTCTAGAACCGTGTAAATGAGGAGAGAACACTCTAGAACAGTGTGAATGAGGTGAAAACACTCTAGAACAGTGTGAATGAGGTGAAAACACTCTAGAACAGTGTGAATGAGGAGAGAACACTCTAGAAACGTGTGAATGAGGTGAGAACACTCTAGAACAGTGTAAATGAGGTGAGAACACTCTAGAAACGTGTGAATGAGGTAAGCGGGTTGTAGAAGGTGTGAATTGTGAACCTGGCTCATTATTGCTTATCTAGTTAAGAGGCTGAGCAGTGCTTCTTATTTACCTCCTTTAGGTCCACTATGGTGTGTGAGTGTGTGTGTCTATGTGTGAGTGTGTGAGTGTGTGTGTCTATGTGTGAGTGTGTGTGTCTATGTGTGAGTGTGTGTGTCTATGTGTGAGTGTGAGTATGTGAGTGTGTGTGTCTATGTGTGAGTGTGTGAGTGTGTCACGGAATGGCTTTTCTTATATTTTCTTTTTGATTCTTACTTTTCTCTCTCTGAAACAAGCAGATGCCCTAAACATCCACAGATTCTAAACGTCCAGGTGACACCACACACATATGCTCCACACCTCAATCAACAGTCAACCGAGCCACGCTGTATCCAAATACACCCCACCCCCCACCACCCACCCTCATGGAGCACTCCACTCCTTCATGGCACCTGGCTTTATGCAGGATCGGCTGTATTCAGCTTAGCTGCATTTATCTGGATGCCACCATCATAAATATCATCTTGCAATCCAGCATATAAAATACAAAAGCCATACGCCAAAGACGTAACCTCGTTAAAGCTGAAGAATGAGGGCATGATGTCATTTGACATGTAGTTACGAGGTTATATGACATCATCTGGAGAGCTTGTGGAGTGATATTTCTGAATGAGGACTCTCTCAGGTCCTGATGGCCACCAGAACACAACATGCCTTTAAAAAAAAGAAAGAAAAAGCAAAGTAAGGAATTCGCACCCACCCCCCAAACCTCCTAAAGTTGGAACAATAAAAAGCCCCTATAAAAGGGGAAATGTGTTTAAGGTTTAGTTTTCTATGACCTAAGCTGTCGTGCAGCACTGTAGATGGAGAGGAACTTTGAACAAAACTACCAGTCATTACCCTCGTAATACCTAACAGATGTCAGAGTGGGCCTGCACAGGAGACCAGGTGCTGGAGGTGCAATCCTCCAAAATGGGAGTTTCATTTTGGAGTGGCTCATCTGTACATTCTGAGAGTTTGTGTGTGTGTGTGTGTGTGTGTGTGTGTGTGTGTGTGTGTGTGAGAGAGAATGTGTGTGGTCACGTAATTTTTTTTTGTGGGGATCAGATTTCCCTGTGTTTCTGGGAAATGTGAATATTTTTTTGGACGTGTTTATTTTAGGGCTTTACTGGAAAACTATACAAAACACAATTAACACAATAAACACACAACAAAAATAAAGATCATTTCATGGCTTTTTGATATATATATATATAGGTAAATATAAGTATATATACATAAAAGTAAAAAAAGGAATCCTACCTGTCCTGCATATTGACCCTTTAACCTTAAAAATAAACTATGTTTTAGAATAGGTAGAATCCGCTTGAACTAGTAGTTTCATGGTATAATTTCATGGCTTTTTGGTGACCAAAACTGCTTAGTTTTAGCTTATTTTATATATAAAATAAAACAACCACTCAACCACTATATATATATTTACATAGAAGTAAAAATAAATCCTACATATCCTGCATATTGACCCTTTAACCTTAAAAATAAACAATATTTTAGAATATGTAGAATCCTCTTGAACTAGTAGTGGCCTCAGAAGCTCAGAAGTCACATTAAGCCATCCAGTACCTTGTAATAAAATGTTGGCTATTACTCTATTCTCATATAATGAGGATTAAGGTGAACGCATGCTCAGAACAGAGCCTATTTGTCTCTTGAGGTTAGGATTGGGGTTGGATAAGGTGTAGCACAGCAGCATTTACCTACAGTCATAAACAGAGAAATACACAGGAAAACTGAATAATGGCAGGAATGTGAACGTGCATGTGTGTGTATGTGTATGCATGTGTGTATTAGACTAGGGTTTCCCAAACTTTGGCAACTTGGGACCCTCACAACTGGCCACAAAGGCTTCAGCAGGCCACAAGAAGATCTGGCTGATCTGATTGTGTAAAAATACAAAAAAAGAATAATGAGCTGGACCTAAATATGAGGTTTTATGTTTTTTTAATCACAGCAATAATATTAATCATATTTTTGAGTAAGACTTTACTTGGATGATCCATTATAGATGATCTGTTGATGCTCACCTGGCATTTAACTGAATTTGTATTAAATACAGCAGAACTGACTGTCTGAATGTAACCTTCAACCCTTTTGGGGTTTAGGTAAAGGTTAAGGTTAGGGTTAGGGTTTAGGGTTGATTCGAGTGAGAGTAAGGGTAAGGGTAAGGTCAGTATTGCAACAAAGTTTTGTGGCTAAAGAACAGGCAGCTGGCCAATGACCCTCTTGCAGTTCTACCATGGCCTACTACTGGGGGCTGTGGTCCACAAGCCGAAAATCCCTTTATAAGACTAAATTTATCAAAATTGTAACCAACCATATGCAGCTGCATGTCCCAGGTTCTAGAGATGGATTTTTATTTTGCTCCAATGAGAAGAAAACAGGCTGAATTTCCTCTCGTTCTTTCCTGTGTCTTTCCCTCTGCAGACTGAGACAGAGCTCAGCTAATTCAGGAGGACGGCTGCAAATCAATATACCAGAAGACAACATCTGAGAAAAGAGACGGAAGCCAGGCGAAGAAAAACGGTGGGCAAAAGCGCTGGGCTGAAGTTCTGTTGCAGTGCTTTGCATTCTGGGAAGCGCCTGTGTTTTATTGCGCCGCCGAGACGTGTGCAAAAGCAATCGCGCCTCAGCACTGTCCTCCAGACCTCGTAAGGGACACGGATGTTTTGGGCCGCACATCTGTTTTACACAGCGCCTGATGACTGATGCCTTAATCAGACAAGGTTGCCGACACAAACAATTAGCCTCTGGGCACCATTCAGGAGGGAAACTGTGAAAACAGCGAGCCGCAGTCGTCTTATACAAACACTCCTCTTTATTCCACATACCAGGCCAGAGCACGATCCCATCTGGGCCAATTTCAGTTTAAGAGTGGAACTATATTTAATGGCTAATTGCGCCAGTGTTTACCATTCTGCTAAATTAACCTTGTAACCACAAGGACATGGAGGAGGTAAACTGAATTTTATTGGTACTAATACAGGAGAATAAGGAAGGACTGGCTAATATAAGGGAGGGAAGGGAATATGGGGATGTGGAGGGGCTTTGGGCCCTGCACAGGAGAAAGGAAAAACCTTGTTATGGTAAAAATGCTGAATGTAAATTGCTATGAATTGGGTTTTACCTCAAGCATTGTTGGACTATTTCTATTGGTCCACTCCTCAAAAAAAGTGTGGCTTGGCCGATCAATATCATTTCATGTGTATTAGACAGAAAAACATCTCATGAGCCTGTCCTCAGACTGTCCTCAGACTGTCCTTAAGGAGGCGCTGGTAGTACTCGATTAGCTTTTGGTGCTTTGCATAAATGACACTGTGTATCCATTTATTTCAACTACCTAAAACACTTAAATTAGCTGCGTTTTTCTACTGACGGTTCTGAATTGACATATTTCTGAAATTCCAATAAACGGCAGAACTTCCCATCATTCCTTATATATATTTAATAATGTTAATAATAATAATAATAGTAATAATAATAATTTAATAATGTTATAATAATAATAATAATGTCAAGGTTTTGGCCCTAGTTCTTTTAAACAGAGATCCAGAGACCCTCTCGATCTGACAACCACACTGTATGTCCAAAAGTATCCAGACAGCCCTTTTAATTAGTGAATTCAGCTGCATTACAGTGCACTGATTGTTGACATGTGTTGATTAGAGCCCACACAGCGTGTATGATCTCTGGATGCAGTGCACATGAGCCTAAGGCACTATGCCCAATGGCAGGTAATGACTTATAGTATATAAAGGCCCCCAGTGCTGGTTGTGGTCAGGTGGAACTGCATTCTCTAGAGGCGAAGATACTCCCTATTAATATCCTTAGTTCAACTGGCAGGTGTCTACAAACTTTTGGACACATGGTGTAATGGTGTAAATAACTCAAAATGAGCTTTACCATAGTTCATAAATAATCAACAGACGTTCTTCAGAGTGATACCACAGAAAAACCACTTCCTCTGTGGTCCTTCTATGGCACTGTAAGCAGAATAGAGTCAAAGGGGGTTTAGGAGTCCAGAGAAGGACCACTGAGGAACCCTTCAATGGCATGCTAGAACCCCTCTGGCACTTTTCTATATTAAATGAGTGTTTAAGAGTGCAGGGTTCAAGTGGTTCAAAAAAATGAGATCCCGCCTCACTTCCTTTTTCATCCATAAATCGTTATGGCTTTTATAGTATGTGAAGTCGTCACAATGGAAGTAATCGAGATAAATGTGCTAATATGTGAACTGAACGAGGCGGGGCGACAGATCTCCCGGGAACAGGTTTTCACCCCGCACCTCCTCTCTCAGGGGTGAGGAGACAGTTATCTAATGGTTGCAATACTAGCGATGACATAGTCTCACTTGCAAAGAGCGGCCAGATGCTTTTAAAAACAAACCCTGCCGAGGACAGAATATAAATGGAGAGCAGGTTTATTTGTGGCAGCTACGAGGCCAAGAAAAACAACGAGGCTGACGCCATCTCTCTAAACAGTGTAACCGTTAGCACATGACGGGGGAAACTCGAACCCGCGCCGCTCCTCAGCACCGGGACGCCTTCATTAGGACAGGCTGATCTAAAATGCAAAGGAGCTCAGATTGTTCAGGGGTACTGGAGTGTGATGCATTCGGGTTCTGGACGCTGTGTTTGTTTCTAATCAGTGGGGAAGAGAATGGGGAGCTCATGTGCCAATAAATCTGAACACAATGGAAGCTTCATCCAAGCACTTAGTCATTACCTAACCTGGAGTGATGACGCAGGTCCGCGCTGAATCCTTAAACCAAGCGTCAGCGTTTCTTCTCCACTCCACTCTTCTCTCAGGCTGAGCAGATCAACATACAGCTGACAGTCACTACTGCATACTGTTACAGGCTCTTGCGTATCAGCACTGTTACAGGATCCAAACACAGTTCCAACTCCGGACTGTTCGGTCTGATTGCATACAGCTGATCGGGCTTGTATACAGCTTGTTTGATCGGATGCACAGTTTCCGCTTAGCAAAGGATTTTTGTCCCATAGAAATGAATGGGGTGTAAAATAACACACAATAAATCACCAGGGGTGCCACTGCAACGACTTGACAATCACCTTAGACATCATAGCAACCATCTGAGAACTGACTTGTAACCACCTAGCAACATCCTAGCCAACCACTAAGCAACACCATAGCCACTGCCTAAAATACCACTGTTGGAATCACTGTGCAACAGTGTAGCCCCATCTAGAAAGCACTTAGCAACACCACAGCAACTACCCAATATACCATAGCAATCACACAGCAATATAAGAGCAACTACCCAAGATACCATAGCAACCACTCAGCAATAGAATAGCAACCACCTAGCAACACCATAGTAACTACTTGTGTTACCATATCAACCACCTAGCAACATAATAGCTACCACATGTGTTACCATAGCAACCACATAGCAACATAATAGCAACCACATGTGTTACCATAGCAACCACATAGCAACACCATAGTAACTACATGGGATACCATAGTAACTACATGGGATACCATAGCGACCAGCTAGCAACTGCCTGTTGGGACATGAAAGCCGTTATAGTAGCGAAACCATTCCGTGCTCCCTTCAGGAAATGCACTTTCCCAGTTCTTTATGACCTTAATTGTAATATGCATTTGTTATGCATAATCACTGTTATGAATATTACCCAGCATGCATTACCACCTAAATTGACACGTTTTACACATTATTCATGTGTAATTGGCAGCACTTGGTTCACTGTGGGTTCTAGATAGTGACAGGTTTATTGCTGTATGTGTGAATTTATTAAGTTAAATAGAGTAACTACTAATATTCACTAATAGAGCAAGAACTATTCCATATTCTACACTGAGGCTCAACTATGCACTATTTAGAGACTACAGAGCCTTCAATGAGTCCAAAATCACATATTCAGTCTCTATTTATGGTGCGTTTGAGTTCAGATTTTTAGGATTCGTTTGAAAGGGTTAAACTAACATCTACCCCGCTTGCCTGCTGGAAGTAATGTAATGGACAGTTCAGGTGCTACAGACTCAACTACTCCCTAATAAGAAACACAACAACACTAAACTATTTTGCACATCAGGGTGGTAACAAAGTGTTTATTTTGCATAATGTCAATTATTAGCAAACCTCCAATTATGTACTAATAACTATTGTAAAGAATAAAGCTTAATGCATATTAAAATATATTAAAAATGAGGAGAAATGTCGAATTCAGAATTTCTTGAACAAAAAAACAAGATCTTAATAAGGACCAATAGAAACGCTCCAAAATAACACAGAAGACATGTTTTACACTGACTTCCATTGAAAGTTAAGCTGTAAAGCTGGAGATATGAGGTTTTTGTGTTCTATATGTCTATCCAAGTATGATGATCAGAGAAAGGACAGGCCTTGCAGGCCTTGCAGTAGCCAGGGTAGTGGTGTTCTTGATGGCAGTACTTGACTAGGCTCACACCCGGGTCTGTAGGGAAGACTCTGGGCAGTCCCCTAATGAGTGCGAGTAAAGCACTTGCCGGTCATTACTGACACCCCTCACACCACAGAGGAGACCTGCAGCAGGCCACTTAGCCACTCTGTCCCACTGCATCGGCTGCCCGCTAGCCACCGGCTTGGCCATGCTTGTGGGGCATCGTAGGGCCCAGCCATAGTCAGCTGAAGGAGCACCTGAGCGGAGCTGTTCATCACAATCACTAACGTCTCGTTGAAAAGTCATTAAGAGAAAAGCCATCTGTGCCGACACGGCCATTTTCGCCTCGCCCGTTGTCATCACCACATCAGTCTTAGGGAAGCCCAAAGTTTTATCCACACAGGAATTCAAAGCACCTTTTCCTGACAGCAGCGAGAGGCACTTGTGTGTATTTTCTCTGCGCTTAGGAAATATTAGCGTCATTAGCAACTTCCCTGCAGCTAGCGTGTAGCACGGTATTCCCTAATCGTATCCACTGCAATTCCATTATTTAGCAATAGTCTCACCCTGCTGTTTCCAAAGGGAAGCTTGATTTGCACTGTGATTTTAAACATCTGCTCCATTTGCAGCTCTCAGCGTCATGTTCATCTCTCCTCCTTGGTTGGAGAAGCAGGTTTTGCCTAAATGTTCATTTTTGATTTTTTGTTAAATCTTTTGGTTTAAACACCTGAAAGGTGCTTGAGCCTTTTATCACTACTAATGTGATGGGATTTGGCTTTATTCTCAAGCTAGCACAGACACAAATACCATTAAATACATAAATAATACAGACCAGGCTTGTTCATACTGGCTTTTATATACATTGGATGTCCTAATATTTGTGGACAGCACCTTCTGCTGAATGCATTCAGCTTCTTTAAGTTGCACCCAGTGCTGGCAACAGAATACGACTCTCTGGAGCAGATAAACACAAACATATTGGCACCAAGCCTAATGTCAGGTGTGGGCTAGAGGATTGATGGAATGATGGAATGATGGAGCTTCATCCAATGCTGTTGAGGATGTTGGAGTTGAGGATGAGGATGAGGTGGAGTGGTGACGACCCTACATCCTGACCTCGCTAATGCTCTTGTTGCTGAATGCAATCGAATCCGAATCCTCACAGCAATGCACCTCCAAGATCTAGTGGAAAGCCTTCTTCCCTGGACAGTGGAGACAGCTACTCCAACAAAAGCTGAAAAATCTCTTTTTTAACAGCCTTGATTTTGATTAATAGCCTTGGAAGAAACAAAGAATGAGCAGGTGTCCCAAAACTTTTGTCCATACAATCGTTAACAAGCGCCACTCCTCAGGAAACCAAATTGCCATTCCAAGGCCGCCCTCCTGGGCTTTCCCTCCTGCGCGTTGTTATTTGACGGTGACGGCCTCCTTTGTTAAGCAGCTCTGCCGCTTTAGCCTGTTTAGCCGGCCACTCTGACAGCTCCGCTACAGCAGCTGTTCCCCCACGGCGAGCTGCCAGGGGGAAACAGCTCCCAAGAGGAACAGGGGTTTGTGGGTAACCACGGGGTGGGCGGCTGTTTCCATCGCTCTCTCCGCATCGCACTCTCCGCATCCCTATGGTTGCTCTTGAACCTATCCCCGAGGCGTGAAGAGGGAGGGAACGTTCGGGCCAGCGCAGGCGTAAATACAGACTGGAGTGTGTGTTTAATGCATGTGATACAGTACACGCTCACTGCCGTGTTCAAGGCCTTATAAACCGGCTATGTGTTAAGTTTAAGAGCACTATATAGTTGTTATAGGAGTCGTAAAGGAGAAATCCCTTTCATTACGTGATGCATAACTTCTCTGAGTCAGCTTTTACTGCGCAGCACTCTCGTTTTTAAAGTGGGAAACAGTTAACATGCTGTGTGTGAGGTACATTCCCGTCCACACGTCTGGAATCACTCGCCGCATTATGATGTTTAATACTTTTACGTGCAATAATAACCTCTATGATGTGATTTAAGAAGTTGACTTCAAGATTACATGATTACAAAGAGCTGCCACAAAAGGTTACTTGCCTAACGCCATTAAGGAGGCACCTTTGGTACCCTTCCATGCAGGGTTTACTCTGGAATTAGCTTAGTATAGGAAATTTTAGGAGGTTCTTCAGTCTCATGTACCCCACTGCAGGACCACTAAAAGTTTTTTACGGAATAGCAGAGTGGTTCTTCTTCAGCACTGCAGCACAAAGAATCCTTATTTTTCAATGATTTATATTTATTTAGATTTTAGCCCCCAAATCCCAGCCGTTAGCTAGGACTCGCCCCATCACATGATGCTACAGTGATGGGAGGCTGAAGCCGGTCAAACTGCTTCTTTTCAACCTGCTGGTTCTGTATGGATGTTTTCACACTAGCATTTGTTTTCCAGGCCTAGAGAGTTCGCTACGTTTGGTGAAGTGTGAAAGCTGTTTTCGAACATGTGCCTGCTTCAACTTTAGAAACCTGCATAGCTAAAAAAAACCTTCTCTTATGAAAACGGCTCTGTGTTTGCACGTGAAAGGCCCTGACGCCAGAAAGCTCCAAGTGTTTGCATCCAAGGACATTTACATTTATGGCATTTAGCAGACGCTCTTATCCAGAGCGACTTACAAAAGTGCTTTACTATTTACTTAAGAAAAACCTCAGCTAGTTTAAATAGACTTAAATTCAAAGATACCTCCAAGTTTAGACTCTACTAAACACAAGTCAGTAAGGAGACCACTCTACTATTCGCCCAAGTATTCTCTGAAGAGGTGGATCTTCAGTCTGGGTTTGAAGACAGCGAGCGACTCTGCCATTCGGACACCCAGGGGAAGCTCGTTACACCACTTTGGTGCAGGACAGAAAAAAGCCTGGACGCTCGTCTTCCGTGGATTTTGAGGGATGGTGGGTTGAGCCGAGCTGTACTTGAAGCTCAAAGGCCTCTTGGTGCAGATCGGCTTTTGACCATTGCCATCAAGTACGGCAGGGCTGGTCCTTTCTGGGCTTTGTAGGCCAGCGTCAGGGTTTTGAATCTGATGCGGGAAGCAGCTACAGGAAGCCAGGAAGGACGAATGATCCTAGGTACTAAACAAAAAATGCAAAATCCAAGAAAACAAACCAGTGATGATGAACAGCTCCCCCAAACAAGCCCAAAACCAGTCCCGGGTGCGGACTTGTGTATTCGGGAGGACTCTCTGGAGCAGATAAACACGAACATACTGGCATCAATGCTGTTGAGGATGTTGGAGTTGAGGATGAGGATGAGGTGGAGTGGTGACGACCCTACATCCTGACCTCGCTAACGCTCTTGTTGCTGAATGCAATCGAATCCTCACAGCAATGCTCCTCCAAAATCTAGTGGAAAGCCTTCTTTCCTGGACAGTAGAGACAGCTACTCCACAGCTAATTGTGTATTAGGGAGCAAGTGTGAAAATGCCCTAATATCAGCTAACAGACACCCATGTTCTATAGCATCACACTGGGTGCTGGGGTCAAATTGACCTACTAATTTGAGGTCAATGCATTGAGCTCTGAATACCACCAAAGGAATGAATTCTGTTTCACTTTTATTTCATTTATTATTACATTTTTACTTGTAGTGATACCACAGAACAACCAACATCCTAACCCTCACTAAAAGCTCTTGTCACATCATCCAATCAAATCATCACCATAATGCTCCAAAATGTACTACAGAGTCTTTCCTGCACAATAGAGACAGTAACTCCAACAAAAGCAGGATAAACTCTTATTCAATCCTCTTGATTTCAGAAGAAACAATAAAAGAACAGCTGTCCCAATACTTTTGTCCAAATAGAGCGATTTCCTTCAAACTGAAGCACGGTACATGCTTGAGTGTACATGCCTGGCGCTCTGGATGCTGACTCACACTCTGCCCTACACGCTTTATCTCCGAGCAGCTGACAGCAGCATGTCTCCATCTCTTCCTCTGTACCTGAGGGTCCCTGAGGAGACGCTATCTGGCAAAAGCCATAGCGGTGGCTGTGAGGAAACAGCCAGGCTTTAAATAGGCATTAGAGCCCAGCCCCTTCACCCCATGGTGTCAATCACGGAGAGGAACACGGAAATGCACTTGGACTTGTGTGGCCGTAAACAAACACACTGTGGTTTTCTTTTTTTTTCCTTTTTTTTCTTGGGTGACGAGCGCCTCACTCTCTCACACATACACACACACACACACACACACAGCATACACGCAGCACACAATGCCTAACCAGTGATGCCCCGAGATCAGCCCTGCTCCAGATCTGTCAACATTGCCCTTGTCTGCACAGCAGCTCAAGAGATACAGGATCTTCTGCTGTGTTTGTTGCTGCCATACTCGCTCCTAATGTAAAAGTGTGTATGTGTGTGTGTGTGTGTGTGTGTGTGTGTTTTTTTGGGGGGGGGTGGCTATGCGTGTCAGTTTAATCAAAAGCACAGCTAAGTCTTTTCAGCCAGGCCTTTATATGAGGAGCTAAACCTTTTCCTGCTTAGCAGACATCAAGAAGGGTTCTCTTTGTGATGAAGAACCACCTTTAGGTTCTTGTAACACTTACAGAACATCTCTAAACCTCTAAAAGGTTCCCTCCCAGTTAAAGGTGACACCAGTAAGTCCATCAAAATTCAGCTCCAGCATATTAATTACCAATGCCCAAGCTTTGGTCACTGTTTGGGTCCAAGCTAAAAACCACTTAGGAGCCTTAAAAGGCAGCTGATGGCAGTCCTTCAGAGATCTCCTGCAGTCTTGATTTGGCTGTGCTAGTAGCGGTCACTTCAGTCCGGCAGCGGGTTCATGGGGGAAGCCGCACAGATAAAACACAGCTAATAGACCAGGGTGGAAAAAGCCTACAGATCAGTGGGTAAGAGCAGTCAGAGGACTCCCCCAACACCCCCCCCCCTCCGCCCCTGCCGCCCCGTCTGTTGCCCAGGGGAAAGTTTGATTAAAGAGCCCCTGACGGACGGCTGCTCCGGAGGCTGCCTCCACCTCCAGCCGGCCCCGTCAGTCCATCCTCACACAACCCCTGCCTCCATCCACTGGTTTATTTAGATTGGCCCCGAGCCATTTCCGACTCAGCTTCAGAGTCCACTGGAGTGTCACGTCAAGAGTCTGCGCTAACGTTCGGGATGAAAAAAAGCCCTCTCCCCTACACATACACTCTCACACACACACACACACACACACACACATCCGCTACCCGGGCTCTTCCCTTCTCCATCTCTGTGAGAGCCAGGGTTTGGTTGTCTGTATTTATCTTCACAGCCGAGGCGATGTCGGGGTGTTTTAAGATTTCTGCCTAACAGGGATAAAACAAGTGCTTCGCTATGCCATGAATTCAAATACGGGGCTGGACATGAAAAGGACGAGGGAAAGAGGAAAAAGAGAGGAAAGCGAAAGAAGAAGAACTCCTTAGGATACATATATTTCTTGGTCTTCTCTGAAAAGAAGACAAGCTCTTTAAATAAAGCTAATTTTAGAGAACAGTTTAGCACAAGATCAAGACCACACTATCTCCCTCCTCCTGCTTCTTTATGACACTCTTTGACAGATTCCTAAAACTCAGTGCTAATGGAAAATGTGCCATACCAGGGGTCATGATGCAGACGTCATGGTTCGCACTAAGAACACACAGTATGGGGTGAGCTACAGGTACAGTGGACCATGACTGATGAACCAGGTTTTTTACAAGGAGCCAGTGGGCCATAGGCTCTCTATTCTTATTACTGCAGCTACATTCTGACTTTCTTTCATTTCATTCCATCTCATAAAATCATGTCCAAAAGTTTGTGGACACCCCTTCTAATGAATGCATTCAGCTACTTTAAGCTGTACTCGTTTCTGACATAGATGTGCAAATACATACAACCAACACACAGCTTCAGTTAAGCACTGCCAATATAATAGGACTCTCTGGAGTAGATAAACATGGACCTATTGGCACCATGTCTAATGCCAGGCGTGGGCTATAGGGGTATAAAGCCCCCCCAAGCATTGAGCTGTGAAGCAGTGGAAGAACTGTGTTCTCCAGTACTTTGGGGGATACTATTCGCCTTCAGAGGCCAGCCCTGTCTAGTCCTGTCTGGAATGATGAGCTCCATTTTTGAATGGTAAGAGTTCAACTATGGAACTACACTGATGCTTGAGGAGAAGAGCCCTGAGCTTGCTTTTGCGGCCTTTCTTCCTTTTGTTCTTTTTGTAAACTGCTTGTATGTCATCTTTGGTTGTCATGGTGCTGGCAGGAATCTTAATCCAGCGAGCGCAGGGTCAGTGCGGGCTGTCAGCTGCTGCTTCTGAGGCCGCGACCGACCGGAGACTCGCTCAGCATCATTAGAGACCAGAAACGCACCGGGCCTGACTGAAGACCACATATTTTTGTTCCCACGTCTGAGGAATAGAACAAAAACACACTGCTGCTGCTGCTGCTGCTGCGCTCAGCCCAGGCCAATAATTATCCCTAATGAATCCTGGGCTGATGGCTCTTTGATTTGATTTCGCAGTGTAGATGGAGTGTAATGTATATGCACAGTGATCGGTTGGCTGGTTGAAGCGGCTATGCTTTTTGTTTTTGAACAGATATCACAGCACTGCTGGTCTGCAGCTAAGAGGATCATACATTAAATAAAGTGTATCCAAATGTTTGACTGGTGCTGTAGACATATAAATGCTTCTAGATGTCTAAGTACAGCACTGCGAAAGAGTCAGCAATCATTTGATTTGTTTCATTTCCAAGTAAAATGCTCAAAAACGTTCAAAAAAAAAAGAAAGAAATTTAACTATGAGGAAATGGGAGTCCTAACAACTGGGAAAGACCTGCTAGAACATGTAATACTGCCCCATTACAAAAATCCACAGTCTGTCCGTCCTTCCACTGTGAGAAGACTTCAGACTCAACATTGTGGAGCCGATCAAGAAGCTCCTACTAAGAAAAGCAGAATGATGGTCATCTCTAGAGTCCAGACCTCAACCTTATTCAATGTGTTTGGGATGGCTTGGATGGGGAGAAGCAGAAAATGCTCCTAAACAGCTAAGACTGAACTTTGGAGGTGTAGAAAGATCTCCCCTAGGATTTCTTTCTTCAGAAGAACTGAGCGTGGGTCTGCAGAGAAGAATGGAAGCTGTAATACAGATAAATGGGGATTCGGGTTGTTGAGGCTTCTGTGTTGTTTCCTGTTAAATACATGCTTTCTGCTTTTCCACCGATTCTCAAAAATGAATAGCTTGCACTTACTGGAAATTCAATAACTGAAGGTGTTCTCTGACTGTCAAACATTACGGTACTGTATATAAACACAGGACTAAACACAGTGCTTATCAAGGACTTGGGATAATAAGGCCATCCCATTCGGCCTTTATGTGCAGTGGCGTTAAACACAACAATTCAGTTTGCTTGTAACAGACTCTGACGTTGCTTCAGTTGAGAGATAAATACAGATAAGCAAGTCTTGCTTTATATGTCCAAATGTTTATGGACACCACTTCTAATAAAGGCATTCAGCTACTTAAAGTTGAACCCATTGCTCTCACAGATGCGCAAATTGACACACATAGCTTTCTAGCTACTGTAGAGAAATACTGCTAATAGAAGAATCAGACTCTCTGTAGCAGATAAAGATGAAGCTATTGGCACCATGATGCCTAATGCCAGGCGTGTGCTAGAGGGGTTTAAGCCCCCAGCATTGAGCTGTGAAGCAGTGGAAGAACTGTGTTCTCCAATACTTTTGGTATGAATTGGAGATTTGGGGATGAGGTAGAGTGGTGATCTGCCAACATCCTGACCTCACTAACACTCTTTTAGCTGAATGCAATCAAATCCTCACAGCTATGCTCTTAAATATAGTAAAGTATAGACAGGAAAAACTCTTTTTAATACCCTCGATTTCAGAAGAAGCAATGAATGAAGAGGTGTCTGAAAACTTTTGTCCAATGAGAGATTTTGGGGGATTGCTTTGGTGAATTGATCCATTAGGAAAATACCTCTGGTTCCTGGTTACTGGCTTGAGTGTATGGTTCAGGGCCTTAAAGAATCAATCATTAAAAGGTTCTTTAGGGGGCCTGAAGTGTTTTCTTCTATGGCCTCGTTGTTCTTAAGAGTCTTGGAGACATTTGTGCTAATATGTTAACAGCACATAGAGTCATACAGCCAACATAATAATGATACACTGTGGACGTACTGCATTTGACTTCATATGCATATGAATGTGCTGGCCGAGAAAGGCAGGACTGGCTCGTGGCTGTGAGTGGCCGCAGCAGAGCGTTTTCTTCGCACCTTCTCTCTCGTTGTGGCACTTGAGTGTGACTAATGTCGGGTTTGGAGTAAATTACAGTGCTGATCACCGGCGCTCACGAGGAGGTTAGAGAACGGCCGATCCGCTGGGGAAAAGTGCCATTTTATGACTTCCCACCACGGTAAACTTCAAATTAATGCCCCTGTACCCTTCGCCTAATGGACTATTGTGGCTCAAGAGGGACAGATTGAAGCGCTAAAGGTTTATACAATGGCACATTGAAATCCTCCACATTGGACTTAAAGTGTCCGCGGGATGCTCAGAGGAAAATGACTCCACTGACAGCTGACGGGACGGACCTGCGAGGGAGACAGCGACAATTATCTAATGGAGTGGGAAACGGTGAATCGAGCTATTTTGCCCGGTTTTAAACAACACATATGTCCATGGGCCATAAACTCATCTCATTCAGAAGTGCTTCCAAATCCACTGAAGGTAATAAGGGTTATGAAAGTTGCTGTGAGGAAGTGCAGAATAAATAGAAATGACAGAGATGCACTGGGCCGATACTGAAAAAGCAATGCTCTAGAAGAACCTTGTCTGATTTAGTAAAGAACCATTTTTCTAGAAGAGATGTAAATTGGTCACCTAAGACCAATTATGGGCTCTTTTCTGGGAGGGGTTCATTATCAATGGTTTGCTTCACATAGAAGAATTCCATTCGAACCAACAGTGCAATTTCGAACAAAATGGCAGGACCTAGGTTAGTCTGTATATTGCTGTTCATTGTTTTCCATGGATGCAAATACTGAAGCACTGAAGAACAGCGATTTCTGGAGACATGGCAAACACCTGCAAACAAGGAGCCTTTTTCATTGGAAAAGGTTTTTTAGCCAAGCAGACGATAAGTTGAAGCAGTCACAACCCCACACACGGCACCGGGAGCGGATAGCTTCCACTTGCTTGCCAATAAAACAGGAAAGATAGGAAATACGAACCTACTGGCACCTTGCCTAATGCCAGTTGTGGGCTAGAGGGGTATAAAGCCCCCCATTAGCATTGGGCTACAGAGCAGTGGAAGTGTGTTCTCTAGAATGATGGATGGTGCTCCATCTAATACTTTTGGGATGAGTTAGGAATCATCCAACATCCTGATCTCACTAACACTCTTGTTGCTCAATACAATCAAATCCTCACAGCAATGCTCCAAATGCTCTTGTAGAAAGCTTTCTTTCCTGGACAGTAGAGACAGTTACTCCAACAAACTTTTTTTAAACCCTTGATTTCAGGTAAAACAATGAATGAGCAGTTGTCCATACAGCCTATTATGTTTAGTCAATTCTCATCAATTTATTTTCAGATACAAAGAACCTTTAAAATCCGTTGCTGACACACTCACTCACTCAAAGTAAAGATTCTCCACAAGGGGGTGCTATTAGTACTCAAATAGCTTTTGGTGCTTTACATCAGTAACACTGTGTGTGTTTTAAGTAAGTGTATGCCCACATTAAAATAATTCTGCTATCTAATGAATGCTATCTATCTAATGATTAACAATAATAATTGAGTGAGTCTGGATTCGTGCAGTTCTATATACATGAAAATATAGATAAGTGATAAGTGATGGTACAGTATATAAAAATGGTCCCTTAAAAAAGAAAATAACTTTTCAATGGATAGTATTTCAAAGAGCCATTTTTGTAAATGAGTTGCATGAGCCTGAAGAGCCTTTTTGAAATTTTACAATTTTTGAAACCCTTAAATGGTTCTATATTTTTTTAGAATAACCTATTAAATGAAAAACATCTAGGAATCCTTGTTTTTAAGAGAGTAACTGAATAAGAATAATAACAACAGCAACAACGACCTCATGCGGGTGGATATCTATGTTTGAATGATCTTATAAACAATCCTACAGCAAGCAATTTAATCTCTTTGAAGGTAGTGTGTGCAATTTCCCATAGTTCCCCCATCCTGCTAAAAGATTAAAGACATATCACAAAGAAACACTGCATCCTCAGTCAGCTTAAAGACCCAACTTTGATCATAACCTACTGTTGTCTTCCTTGCTTTTTCTTACGACAGAGCTTTCCTTGATATCCTTGTTAGTGTAATCTTGGGTTCCCCACCTTTAGATATCTGTGTTTCTCTGAATTCAATTCATTTACCTTTAGAAAAAAACACAAGTCTACAACTGCTCTGAAACAGAAACAGCTTTGTTATGAAAAGGCTGTTTAACAAGAAAGCTGAAATGCAAAGGCTGATAATAAGGCAGGTCATAGCTCTGCTTCCCTCATACAGACAACTGAATTCATTAAGTTCTGAAAGGTGAAAACTAGCCCTGTATCAGTTGGTTGTTCTGTGATGCTAGCTACATATGGGGGGTAGGACTATTGGAGTACTATTTGGGACCACTAACCATTAGTGTTGCTAGAAAAGTTTTGAAGTCTTTATAATTTCTTTGTGTTTCTAATCAGCATCATCTAATCTAATCTAATGTGAACATTAACTGTAGGTGGGTCACGCAACAAGACAATGACCCTAAGCACACAGTAGATTAATGGTTAAAGCAGGAGAAATTCAACTTTTTGGAATGGCCAGTCCAGACTCTTAACCTGACAGAACAGTTGTGGCAGTTCATCTCCAACATCAGCTGAAGCAGTTAGGAAGAATGGGCCAGAATTTCTCCAACTTGCCGTGCAAGATTGATAACCTGTTACTGGAAATATCTGGAAATATCTGAAATCGTCTGGTAGCAAACATGACTGTGAGTCTAGTTTCTATTTAATAGTGAATATGGACACTAATTGGAGCTGCCTGATGATGTTGCATTATGGGATAATATACATGCTTGCAATGGTTGCTTCGTGTCTTTGGGTGAGGCCTAGTTAGTGAATTGGAATTGGGCAAAATTGGGGAAAAAAAAAATAAAAGACATTTTATTGGACAGATGAATCGATTATTAAAATAGCAGTTATTTGCAGCTATACTCTGAACTTTGGCAATGCACTAATGCACCCCAGCCATGCAATTAAATGCAAAAAGCTGTCCAAGCAGCAAGGCAGCCCTTCAATGCAAAGAGAACAGTGGCATTTGTTTCTGCATACACTGCACATTTAGTGTTTGCAGTAATGGGGAGGGAGGGGTTGAGAGGAGGACATGACTTGACCCACAGTCAATGCGCTCGGCTGTGGCAGACAAAGTCGGTATTGACAGAAATGCTCTTGCCCTAGGGCAGCCTCGTTCTAAATATTTGGACTGGTTAAATCATTTAAGACTTCCCTCGAATAACTGGCATGTAATTGAGGGGAACAAAAGCCGAGTCATCTTGCCTTCAGCGGGCGGAAAGAAAAAACAACACAAAAAGCTGAGGGACCAGTGGCGAGCAGAAGTTCAAACGGACGGATGGAGCTCTGCAAACGCTGACGACAAAAGCTCTGTGTCAGCCTTTGGCCTCACAGTAAAGAGCCATGTTTCTGAGTCCACCGTCAGATCGCCAGATAATGGCTTTTCTGAGCTGTCGGCTGCAGACGCTAAACAATGCAGCGTTCTTCTACACTGCTGGCACTTCTACCCACCCCCCTTCCTTCGCACCCTCGTGAGAAGATATCTCTTCTGCTGAGCTGATAGATACATTAAGCTCAGATTCAATTTGTCTGGATCTGTCACATCTGTTTAGTCGGTCAGATTTTGGCTGGCGCTTGCTGGGCCTTGCATTAGCATGCTAAGACTTGCGTGGCACATGGTGCTTGCGACAGAAACGTGGCAAACGGCTGTTTTCTTCCAATTTTCACAGAATATGTTCACACTTACTTTGAAAGGCTATGTAGAGAGAATGTGTTTTGTATCATTAACAGGTTCGCAGAAAACAGGAACAGCCAAGAAATACTGAGAAAGATAAAATCAGACTGACCTGGACCCTGAGGCACACAGTCATTTTCATTTAATGGACATCAGGATCTGGTAACTAAGAGCAGTACAGGCATGCACGCTAATTGCCTAAACCTTATATCTTATGCTTTATACAATGACTCATGTTATAGGCAGGAGGCGGGTGAATGTGGAGGGACTCTACATCCAGCATGAGAATCTCATCCCAACTGTTAAGCATGGGGGTGGCAGCATCACGGTTTAGGGCTGCCTTCTTATGCCTTGGGCCTAAGAAGGCCTGCTATTACTGATGTTCCTGATTAACTGTGAAACATTTACAGACCATATAAAAGGAGGAGGCAGTTTACAGGTTGAAACATGAATGGGGATGCTCACAAACTATTGGCTCACTACCATAATTGGATAATAGCTTATAACACTGCTAACACATGACTAGAAGTTGCTACCTGACAGGAGAAGAACATTTAAACATTAATATTTAAGGTATCCCGCTTAAATATTAGGCAAGCCATGTCCACTCCATCCCCTTAGTCCTATTCAAGAAACCTTTATTTCTAACCTGTTGAACCCTAGGTTCATCACCCTGTCTTTAACCGTAATACAAATACTCCTGTTTTAACTACAGTTATATATTTGGTGGTGTCCCACAGGGTTCTATTTTAGGGTCTTTGAAACTGATGTTGATTATGAAAGTACTGCAGTTATGGGTAGGGTAAAGAACTAAAGTGTGGGCCTATGTACAGGGTTTAATGAGTTTGTAGACTAATCAAATGCTAATGCTAATGCTAATGAATTTGATTTTTTTTCATATTTTCTAACTATTTCTAGCTCAGACAGCGCTGAGGGTTTTTAATATTTGTCATGACACTGAGTCATGTGATACTACACTTGGTATTGACATCAAAATCAAATGTCGGGCATCTATCTTAATGTAGCCTCCCATTGTTTTGAAGCAGCTTTGCGCACTCATGTATTATCTGAAGTGGCTTCACAAAAAGCCACCTGGGACACTTTTCCACAAAGACTGAAGAAGATACGTAAATGAATTCATACATAGGCTTTGATTTATCATGTTTAAGATCATCAAAAACAAACATGTAATCAGGTGTGTCTGTCTGAACTATGGACTGCTTGTTTATACTGTGGGAACACAGCCATGGATTAAAATAGCTTGACATACATGTACAGTCCACTCTTCCACATAGCTGTTCCACAGGCCCCTCCACATGCAAAGCCACTAGAAACACATCTATCTATCTAGCGAAGGGTTTCAAAGTGAAGCCTAGGGAGGAGTTGTAACCTTCATGGTCACACAAGTCCTTTGCAAAATCATTGTACGTATGTAATACATGCATGTACTGCTGAAACCCTGGCTGGTTTGTGCCTGCGGTGAAGTGAACCAGTGGCAGCTGCAGTGTTTGTTTGTGGAGACGGTTCTCTCAGCTGGGAATGGAGTGCGCTCCTCTAGGGGACTTGTTTTGCAAGGGAACAAAGCTCAGACTCTGCCTTGCTCTCTCTGTCTCTCCGTCTCCCTGGGGCACCTTCTCAAATAATTAATCAAATGAATACTCACGACTTCTGTGGCACCGGCTTGGTCGCGGGCTTGTTACCAGGAACATTACAGCGCTCTGCCAAAAGAATGCACATGTAAATGTCAGGGAGCGGGTTTTTGATTAAGCGCCGGCCAAGAGGCGGACGAAAATCAGCTTGGCATGGGGGGCGCGACGTGTCACGAGACATTCTGCCTCTTTCTTTTTCTGCCTCTTACAGTTTGGAGAAATTAAAACGGCTTGTGTGTGCTGCTGTTTGACAGGGCTAATAATGTTTGACAGAGGAAACACAAAGAGAAGAGCTGTCTCCAATTTAGGATATGTGAATAAAAAATAATGATCTAGCATCAGACAACAAGGGAGTACAGAACTTAATTGAGCAGAATCATAGAAAAATGACATTTCCACATATTTCACATATGGGTTTGTAGGCCTAGTTGGCTCTAGGGATGTCCCAGTCAGGTTATTTTGGCCCCCAGATCCAATCCGAGGTTCTTAATGCTGAGTATCAGCCGATACCTATCTGATCTAACCTTAGTGTTTATATAAATATTACATCCCCACAGTTTAGATCAGTTGAGCTGCTGATTAATCCCTTAGTTTTTAGTATCAGTTTCTATGCTGAGACATTCTGGACTGATTGATTTAGTTTAGCTGAGACTTTTCTTAAAATTACTGTTTTATAGTGTTTCATATCTTATAATCCAGTCTGACTCTCCTCCCTGATCAATCCGCTCCCAGCACTGCAGTCTAATCACTTCCTCTGTGTGTGTCTGTGTGTGTAGTGGGCTCATATCTGTTGTTGTGGGTCTACTGGTGTGTAATAACTGGTTTATAGTGGGTGAATTTGCTGTGTGTGATTCTATAGTTTCTATATAGATTCTATAGCATGTGTGTTAGCATTAGCGTTAGCCTCCACTTAGTTCTGAATGCGCTCTTCAGTGCTAGTTTTTAAACAGAGAAAGGTGTGCGGTTCTCCCGCTGGTAAAACAGAGCGCTTCAGTGAGACTTTTACAAAGGGTCAGATATTATGGTCTGTTTTCATGTTGCACTGTAAAATAGATCCACACAGCAGAACCTCAACTCCTTTATTTACCTTCAGAGAATGTCCGCACTGCTGCAGCCGGCTGGGCAATAATGTCCGTTAATGGCGCCTTGAGGACACCAGATGGCGCTCTGAACACTGTGGTTAAAACAAAGACTGGGAATTGGATTGGGATTAAAATAGCCGATACCTGACCCATTCAAATATGCCTCGGATTGGGACACCCCTAGTCTGCTGAAATGTACTGTTTTGTGATGTCATGCAAACAACGTATCTGAATATGGTCGCTGTCACAGAAAAATCATGTATCTCCATTTTTTCAGTTTTTCGCTCTTTGGCATGATGTGAGTCTGGCAGTTGTTCTTTATATTGTGTATTTTTTTCTACTGAAAGTTAAAAAGGCTTTTTCCTACTCCTGTTACGTTGCCAGGTTAAAGATACAAGGTTTTTGTGCGACAGCAACGCTATACTGCATAGCTGCGTTCCAAAGCCTAGGCTGCAGCTGAGGTAAGCTGCAGGTAGCCTATGATCACACAAATGGAACAAGCAAACCAGGCAGTGTGGTGATGTCACCGGAAAGGTCCCACCTCGACATCTGTCTAACGATGAAGCTTGATGCTTTTTGACAAATCTGTGACTACCTTGATTTCCTAAACTTTGGAACAGCCTTCTATGACGTAGAGGCTGAGAAATGCAGCCTACCTCAGCTGCAGCCTAGGCTTTGGAACACAGCTTATGCGTCTATTCGGCCTACAGTAGTTCAGCCTAAAGTTATAAGCATTGTTTTAAAGAATTGCAGCTGTTTTTTATAAATATGACAAACATTATATGTGGATGTTCATGGTAAAACATACAGTACTCTGCAAAAGTTGTAGGCACCTGTAAAAATATCTTATCTTATCTGTTCATTTCTTTAGTAAAACACTAATATTGGAATAAACACCAATATCATTCATTGAAAAAGTGGCGTTTTTTATCACTGTCTTCATTAAAACATCCCCAAAGTTCTCCTAATGGAGTTTAGTATTATCTAGAGTTCTTATCTCATCAACACCTGGTTTAGTAGATCAGTGCTTAATGATGGTAAATCAGGTGAGCTGCTGCTGATGGGATTGAACACATTCACACACTGAAGAAACCTGGACTCAAGCTTTGTTCTTCAGACTAGCTCAAAATATCTCCACTACTTTCTTCAAAATAAGAAATTCTTAATACTTTGTACTGTATGTATGTTTACCTGCATCTGTTCTAATTGGATTTGGAGTTTCTACAGTAACAACTCTCTTATTTCTGAGAGGAATGCCTTTAAATATTTTGCTTTAGGTGCCTCAAACGTCTGCACAGTACTGTATAATCATATAAAATATTGCATATGGGCCCTTTAATGACAGTTTTTTATTCTCCAGCATCCAATGCACTGAACAAAGCACAAAACACATGCATACTACACTCAGTCAAATAGAAACCAGAGCTACAAATATCTATAACAGTGCTTGTAAAAAATATGTACAAATAAGTAAACAATAAACAAACCCAATAAACAAACCACTCCACATTTAGCAGACAGATAGACGGAGCTCTGGAATCTGGTACTAATGTAGTGTAAATGCCAGAGTCTACTCACTTTGTCCATTGTACCCTGCTGTTACGTGCTGGGGTTCCTGTGGAGAGAGAGTAAAAGAAAATTATAAGCTTCGTTCAATGAAGCTAAGGTACGTTTAATGCACATGAAAGAGCTATGGATGGGCAATACTTCTGCTGATGGCTTTAATTGATTTTACACTAATACAATTAGAAGCATCACACAAATCACACTTCAGTGAGAGAGCCGAGGAGAGAAGACTACGCTGGTAGATAGCACCATTAAATCAGGATTTATAGAGTCAGCTTATTATTAGCCATGTCACCCGGGTCAACTTATGCCAGTCAGACCATGTCCTATTAAGAGGCAAATAACAGGGGCTTTAGCACTGAGAATGAAGCACCATGGGATTTGAGTGGAACTTGAGAACACACACACACACATACAGTATCTATAGACACACACACACACACAGAGGGGATGACATCTTGAAGGCACAGGCACTAAGAAAATTGTGACAATTTGCAACAGAATGATTGGTTTTAATAGGCACACTGTTTCACAGTGGCTTATTATCCCTAAACCCTGTAGGTTAGCTCTCAGGGGGAGGAGTTGGGAGAGATTTTAAATATTTCTAATAATGTGTCACACTGGTAGGAGACAAGCCCGGGCAAGAAAATGATAACAGCAATTATCAAAATAAAGAAAAATCCAACATCAGCACAGAAGGTGGAGATGTGTACTTGCTAGAAGAGAAGAAGTCTAGCCATTCACTCACTACCCCAGCAGGCCACCAACATCAACAGACACTGCTACCTGGTGAAATGTAGGCCAGGATGTCAGCTGACCAAATTCTCAATTGGACGTAGAATAGTGACGATTCTGTTGGTTTTAAGCTGTGATGTTAAGTAACCAACATCCAAACGTCTTCCAAATGTCACGTCATACTGATGTATAATACCAACATTTGGTTCTGAGGTACGATGACCCAAATCTAACTTCTGCTAAATGTCATAATCCTAACCTTAAGACAATGTGACAGTGTAACATTTCTAGATGTTGATATGTTGTTGGTTTTTAGCCGTGGTGTAAAGCAACCAAAATTCAACGTCTGTCTAACGTTGGAGCTCAATGCCAACCCAGTGTTGGTTTTTGATAAATGGGGCTTTGATTTTCAAGTAAAATTTGACGTTTATCTAACGTCAATGTCAAGACAATGTTGTTTTTGGATGAATATGTGGCTTTGACAACCAGTCAAAATTGAACGTCTGTCTAATGTTGGAGATCGATGTCAACCCAATGTTGTTTTGTGATGAATCTATGACTGATTTTCAACCCAAAAATTAAATGTTTGTACAATGCTGGGTTTATACTAAAATTCAACATCTGTCTAACATTGGAGCCTGATGTCAAGCCAATGTTGTTTTTGGACAAATATGTGGCTTTGACAACCAATCAAAATTCAACGTCTGTCTAACGTTGCAGCTCAGTGTCAACCCAATGATGTTTTGTGATGAATCTGTGACTTTGATTTCCAACCAAAATTCAACGTCTGTCTAATGTTGCAGCTTAATGTCAACCCAATGTTGTTTTTCAATGGATCTATGACTTTGATTTTCAACCAAAATTCAACGTCTGTCTAACGTTGCAGTTTATGTCAACCCAATGTTGGTTTTTGATGGATCTATGACTTTGATTTTCAACCAAAATGTAAAGTCTGTGCAATGTTGGTTTTGACATCAACCTGATTTTAATTTTATACTAAAATTCAACGTCTGTCTGACGTTAAAAGTCCAACATCCTCAGTCTGGTTGGTGCCAGCTGTCACCTATTTCAGGTAAACCTCAGTGTATTAGAGAAGCAAGAGGAGACTGTGGCAAATAAATACATAAATAAATAAATGAATAAATAAATAATCAGAAGTAACCTTTTTTTGTTAAGCCAATCAACCCCATTTCCATCACACTCTAATGCAGCTCCAACTCCATTCATATACCACTGTCTGATACACATTTTGGCCACACTGCAAAACCCTACTGTCCCATTAACAGCACAATTACTGTTGTACTACTTTACTACAATTGTGCTGCTCAAACCAGGGCAGGCCAAGCATAGCGTATGGAAGGTCTAAGCAGCAATAGATTCCACTCAGACTCAGAGAAGTCGACGTGAACTGAAGCCAAAAGAGTCTCTCAGTCGAAAAGCATGGCCAGACCACAAAGCCCTGTCCAACATATCTCCCCCTCACTACTTTGACATCATCCCAGTGACACTGCTCAGCCCTCCAGCTCTCTGACGCCATCTCTGGAAGCTTGTCAACTGACATCAGAGAGCAGAGAGACGGGCGGATGTTATGACATCAGCCCACGGTTCCATTGAAAAAAAAACAACACTGTTTTTCCACAGTTGCTGAGCTCAAGCTCGTCTGGAGTGGAGGAAATGAAACTGTCCCAATGTTGAGTCCTGTTTGGTGATTTAATAATAACCATTTGAATGTCATTCACTGTGTGGTTAAATGCTCAGAGAGTACAAATGATGCAGGAGAACATATATCACCTTTAATGTGATATGTTACATACACTATATGGACAAAAGTATTGGGACACCTGCTTGTTTATTGGTTTTTTTCCACCATCAAGGCTATTAAAAGAGGATGAATCCTGATTTTGTTGGAGTGATTGTCTTTACTATCCAGGGAAGAAGGCTTTCTACTATATTTTGGAGCACTGCTGTGAAGATTTGATTGCAAGCAGCAACAAGAGCCTCAGGATGATGAAGGTCAGGATGTTGAAATATCACCACCCCACCTTGTCCCCAACTCCCCAACTCATCCAAAAGTTTAGAGTGGAGCACCATCCCTTATTCCAGAGAACACAGTTCCACTGCTCCACGGCTCACATTTGGCTTTGGCACAATGCCAATAGGCTAATGTTAACCTATGTCTGTTACAGAGTCCTATTCTTTTGGCTTCTCTACAGACATACTTCTCTACAAGGACTAGACAAGCTGTGTACATGCAATGGCATCTGTGTCCAAATATATTTGGCCATATAGTGGTGATCAGTCACACAGCTAATGTAATGATGGAAGTATGTGTACTTACACTGAATATCATTAAGAAATAAATAATAAAGTTGGTTGAAGTATGCATATCTCACTGCCTTACTGATGTTATGCTTTGAATAATGAAATGTACTTCTAATGCATTATTTAATATTACAGCATATCATGGTACAGGTTCTAAATGTGAATGTAAAAAAAGTCTTGAATCTATTTATGTGAAATAGATTGTAAAGCTAAACAATATAGATATGCTTTGTACTCCAGTATACAGCTGAGAAGCGCAGAATAATATCTATATACTTCGGAAATAAATAAACTTGCTGACTCAGAACACACATACTATACAACAGAAGCCAATGGACAGATGAGGAAAACTGAGGAAACTTCCATTGGCTTCTATTATAGGCTTGTTCTAAGTCAATGGATTTTCTATCATTTTACGGAATGGTAAGTACAGTGTAAAATTTAACGTCTTTGGTGAGTGAATGAAAGTCTTGGGAAGGCCAAACTTGGGGCTGGCTACAATCTTGGCTACAAAAATCTCTTCAGTTTGCTAACAGCGCATTGCACTGAGAGGACACAATGAGAGGACAGCAGCACTGTTCAGTAAGACTGGGGAATAATTACAGTGATTCTGTTACAGTGTTATTACTACAGATATGTCAGACAGAGATTAGGTTGGAAAATGCTGGAGTCCGTCTTTAAAGGCTTACTGACATGATTCACCCCTGACCTCAGTGGTTGATTTCCATGCAACCACTCAGCTGAAACATGTTTGGTCACCGAAATTTGCTTTTTTAGTTTATAATTCGAGATACTAGGCTAACATTGCTAACAAACACTAGACCTAAACTGTCACCAATCTCATCTTTCATCTTTCTCCAAAATCTTAATCCTAATTCTACTAACTATTCCTTTAAAAAGCCACGATCGAGGCAGAACATTTCACTATAAATACTGGATAAATACTTGATAGGTAAATACTGTGTAACAGTATGTTTGCATGTGTGTGTGTGTGTGTGTTTGTGAGGGCAAAAAAAAAGAAGTTTACCTTGGAAGGGATGGGAAACTTGGTTTGCTCTGCTTTGCCTGGTGTGTGTATGGCAGTGAGAGGAGGAGGCCAGGAGTGGGTCATTTCCTGTACGGGAACAGCATTAACACAGGTTAATATGCTGGTTAACACAAACAGACACTCGCAGGTTTGTTTATATACAATGTTAGGACCTGGTGCTGGTTATATATAAATAGCTCCCTCTAAAATGAAGCTGGTTATATATATATATATATATATATATATATATATATATATATATAGAAATGCTCGAAATGATTTGGAATTTACTTCTTGACTTTCTTAAGGACGTTTTTGCCTTCACCTGTCACCATTTTGGAGATACATGTTTTTCATTGGACAGCGACAATACACACTTCAGAAACTCTGCACACAATGAAGCAAAAGCCGCAGGATGCTAACAGATCCCAGCTCCCTCTAAAACAAAGTAGACCACCTCAGATGATCCAAACTGGAGCTAAACCACCCTCAGAAGGGGAAGCGCCAGCTTTTTTTTTTTTTTACCAGTAAGACTTGGGAAGGCCAAACTTGAGGCTGGCTACAATCTCGGCTACAAAACTGTCTTCGTTACAAAAATCTCTTCAGTTTGCTAACAGCGCATCGCACTGAGAGGACACAATGAGAGGACAGCAGCACTGTTCAGTAAGACTCTGGAATAATTACAGTGATTCTGTTACAGTGTTATTAAACTATGCTATAATATGTGGGTTCAGCAAGCTGTCGTCGGAGCCGTAAACCAGCCACACCAGGTTTTTTCTTGCTTTTTTTACAATCGCCTGTAAAAGGGAAAATCAGCATGTTTCACTTTGAGGCAAAATAACAGGGTTGTAAATTGACTTGTTTTTCTGAATCTTTCACCCCAACCAAAGTTAAACAATTACTACGTTTACATCAATGAACAACTTAAAATACTTCAGAATGCTATACTAGAACTAGCGGTGTCGAAAGGTTTTGTCCTTGTTGGCTTAAAAAATGAAATACAGTGTTTACTAGAGTCAGGACCTCTACGTCGGACCTAAAACGGGAAGGCCCCTACTGTTTTTCTCTGGTTTTCCTCAGGTCAACAAATTTCTGTCCTCAAAACGTACGAAAACAAACACACAGGCATACACCCCTCTGTTTGAACATGCATCAACATTAGTACGGAATAGCTAGAGGCTAAAGAGGGAGCCAGAAGAATCCTGTAATTACTGCAGCTCATAAGCAAATGGATATGCATCCATATTCATGTTGTCAGATGAAAAAGCAACACTGGTAATAGGCTCCTTAACCTTCTGTGTAATTGCAGGCTGCATCTTTCTCTCTCTCATATATTGTCTTTCATGTGGCTCTTTTGACTGCTTCCAAACTGCTTGCCTGGGTGTCTATGATTGTGTATGTGTATGTGTGTGTGTGTGTGTGTGTGTGTGTGTGTGTGTGTTTGTTCAGGTTTCAGGTATATAGCCTGATAGCGCAGCATATAAGAATGCAGACAGAAAAAGAATATCTGTGTGTCTGTCTCCCCGTGTCTGTGTGTGCTGAATTAGTCTGAGTGAATATAAATGTGTGTGTGTGTGTGTGTGAACATGCCGCAGCCCTGAAGCTCATCTACTGTATGTGTGTGAGCCGTCTCTTAGCATTCAGAGCACGCATTTCCCCCCTCCACACATGCCTCACACCTCACACATGCCATATATTTTCACTTCTCCTACAGTCTCACACTGAGTGCATTACCACATGCTCCCATGACACTACGCAAACACTCCACACACTGCGCCTCTTTAATGGCTGCTTCATGTTAAGCTATGCAGAGTTAGAAATGAAGTGGCACATGGCGGTGAGACGCGACACGCGATAAGATAAGCGCCGATCATTCAGAAAGGTACGAGGAAGCCGGGGCAATAATGCAGCACCTGCAGGACTTTTAGGATGCACTATGTGTTGTATGTAGTAGCAGAACTAGCATTTGTGGGTTTATTAATGAATACCTGAAAATATGCTTTATGTTAATGCGTTAATGCTTCCATTTACTGTGCATTAGAGCATTTATGGTTTATTAAAGTATATAAAATAAATATAATATATAAAATATTTAAAACAAAAAATAATATTAGCCCAAAGCTAGCACACGAGGCACAAGCATACAATAAAATACATACAATATAATAACAATACGCTCTAAAACTCTTACAATTCTCTATACAATATCATACATT
Organism: Salminus brasiliensis; assembly: GCF_030463535.1. NCBI lineage: Eukaryota > Metazoa > Chordata > Actinopteri > Characiformes > Bryconidae > Salminus > Salminus brasiliensis. Next base: position 29,491,400 of record NC_132896.1, on the reverse strand, counting down.
ACAGGACTGTTACACACCAGTGTGTGAACAACAACTTGCACCAATAAAATGCTACATTTAGCCTCACGTTACAGCTAAACAACCCTGTCGACCTAAACAGCCTGACCAGCTCAAGCTGATCAGGCTGGCTATGCTGGTTGGCCAGCATAGGGTACATTTTTAAGTTTGGGGTTGATGGTTTAGGTGGTTCTGACCTGACCAAGCTAGTCAACCGCTATGATCACGACCATGACCACAATACCTGACCAGCATGACCACGCAGGTTCATCAGTATGACCAGCTTGACCAAACTCGTCAACCAGCTTTACCAAACTAGTCAATCAGATTGGGGGAATTTGGTCATGCCAGTTAGTCCATCAAACTCAAACGAAAACATATGATATGCTGGTCAAGCTGATTAATGAAAATGAAATTAATTTCACCTGGGTGACCATTTTTTTAAAACATTTTGACCATTAATGCTAACGTGGGCAAAAATGAAAAAACAGTACTGGCCAACTGCCAGATTCCCATTAAGTCAAAAAGTAAAATACAACAAAAATAAAGATACAAGCTTTGTGCAGGACAGTGGCAATACATACTGTAAGTGGAGGTTCCCTCAACCTCTAACCAGCCCTGCAGAACCAAACGCCTGGCCGTTACTGTTATGACACTATTTATCACGATACTGGTAACATATCGTGATACTGCCAAAACCCCTAGTCCACACATAAGGTCAGATACATTCTTTAGTCAATTCTGGACGTATCATTTCAACAGTGTTTCTCAACCCAGTCCTTCGAGCCCACCAGATGGTTCCACATTTTGGCTCTAAGCTAGTGCGCTGGGATCTGGGAATGGCTGGGTTAAGAAACACTGCACTCAAATACTGAACCATAATCAATAGGGACAAGATTAAAACAAGCAAAGTAAACAAACAAGGAATAAACAAATAGAAAAAAACCCTCAGAAAGTAAAGAAGCAAATGGCATCTGACCACAGTCCTCAAAGGGGTGATCATTTATACTTGCTCAGAAACAAACAACCCCATTCTTGCCTAATGAAATCATGCACCGAAAGTACTTTACAATCTCTGAGGTTTCACTGAAGAGTGGATGTGTGTGTGTGTGTGTCCCTTCCAATAACACTGCCATCCTGGAAAATCCATTAATTCCTCTAGGCTGCAGTGGGGGGTCCAGGCATCTTTCCGTCAGCTTTGATTTGTAAATGAAAAGGATTAGGAGAAGCATGACGCTGGTCGTCCAAACACACACAGGCCGAGGCTCGTACAGTGTTTAGTCTTCTTCTCCGGACAGAAACGTTCTTTTGAGTCCAAGAGCGCTCATGTTTAGATGGGAACTGTTTTTGGATTCTGACACAGGTTTCCAGTCTTCACGTAGTGGTGAACTACTGGCACCCACTGTAAGTCATGTCATGGGCTCTGAGAGGGTTTGTGCATGTGTTGTTACTGTTACAGGGCCCTACTGTTACAGCCTACCCTAATCTCACATGGGTCCCACCTAGTGTACGACCCACATGGGGCCTATGTTTAACCCCTCCTGGTCTCATCATTGACCATGGTGGCTCCCTGGAGGGCATCCATAAAACTTGTACTAACCATGTACGCCCCACATGGGCATGATATCTGGGTTACTGCCCAGCTGGCAGCAGTGCGGACGTTCTCAGAAGGCAAATAAAAGAGTTTTATTATAATTGTATTAAAATTGTATTGAATTATATTCAAACCTTTAGAAGACTATCACTGAAACTTTCTGTTTTACCAGCGGGAGAACCGCCGGCCTTCCTTTGTTTTTAAACCAGCACTGAAAATGTTCAGAACTGAGTAGAGGCTAATGCTAATGCTAATACACACGCGGTATAGAAACCCAAATCATAGCATCACATTTACCCACTATAAACCAAAGCTATAAGCTATTTCACATCAGTAGTTGTGAAACAACAACAGATATCAGTCCAGAGTGTGATGAGGTGATTAGACTGCAGTGTTGTAAAGGAGCTGGGAGCTGATTGGTCAGGATGATAAGATATTAAACTCTATAAAACCGTGATTTTAGGAAAAGTCTTGACTCAGTCCAGAATGTCTCAGCATAGAAAACTTTTATTTTACTGAATGAACTAATCAGCAGCTCATCTGACCTAAACTGTGTGACTGTATTATTTATACAGACACAGAGTTTGGATCAGATCAATATTGGCTGATTTTCAGCATTTAGAGACTCGGATTCGATAAGGGGACAAAATAACTTGATAGGACTTGAAGGACATCCCAGGACACATAATATTTTTGTCTGCACATCGCCCACATAATACAATATTCAAAAACATATAATGGTCCATAATGTACAGGACTATAATGCAGAGACAATGGCAGCTCCCTATAGGCCTAACAAAGCTATAATTCTATAATAATAATAATAATAATAATAATAAAATAAAAAGCATTTTTATCTGTGTTAAGCATTTCATTTAAGTGTGTGTGTGTGTGTGTGTGTGTGTGTGTGTGTTCGCTTTCATCAGATCCCTACATGTCCTGAGGTTACTTGCCTCATCTGCTGCTCCTGTGTGGAAAACCAAGACACACACACACACACACACATACACACACACACGTACACAGGTCTGTGATGCACTCTTTCACTGTCAGCATGCGTGAGGTGAGTCAGTTACACTACATTAACCTAACACACTGAGCTTTCATCTGGATTAACCCCCCTAAGCCCCTTTCAGTTGTTGGTAAAGTAGCCTGAACAAGTACAAGAGAAACAGTGACCGCAGCAGATGTACGAGTGGCTTTCTTAAGACACCTTTAAGAGAAGTACAAGAGTTTCCTTCTAGACCCACAGTGGAACCTCTTAGTACACCCAGAATGAATATGCATTAGAACCGAAGTTCACTGTGCTGAGAACTGCCCATACGTCTCACGTTTAAGGTTTAGCATTATAAGGGCCCTATTAGCAACCTATTAGGCTTCAGTTCCTATGCTGACAGACGCCAGGCTGAGACGTTCTGCTGCTGTTCTAAAGGGAACTCTTTTTTTTTCTTAAGCAGTTTTTATGTCCTGATACATTTTTTTTTACTCCAGTTGTTCTTTGGGCCTTTTAGTTTTAGCCTGCTTTTACCTCTTCGTGAGTCATTATTTAATTGAAGGAGGCAACACTCTTGAGCATGGCTTTAGGCTACTCTACCCACCTCTGGATGCCGGGCCTGAGTGCAGGAGTCATGTCATTTACTGCAGTCTGTTGTTTATAATACAGTGGCTTCACGCATTCAGTTTCCTCATAAATGTTGGCCTGGCCTCCTCGCCTGCGGGGCTGGATGGCCCGGGTCACCTCCCGGACTGCAGGAAGCTTGAGACAGCCTGAGACAAATGGGCCACTGTGCCTTTGATACTGCCACCTCGGCGGTAATGTTAGATATGAAGTATTACCTTTCATAAAGCCGGGGATAGTGCTACCGGAGGTGGAAACTTACTGCGCAATGTGATGAATCTGCAGCTATTCTGTTCGTCGGCATAGGTGAGGGCTTACACCTAATGCTCGCATGCTTTCCCGCGCACACACTCGAACACTACAGCTGCGTAATATGGACATAAAATATGATGCTTGATGAAGGTGCTGTATGTGAGGATGGTGACACGAGAAGCACTGAATTAGGCCTGAACCAGTGTTTCTGATTTGTGTTTTTCTGTGTCATCATTCTAACTGACCTCTCCTGAAAACAAATACTATATTTATAGTATATTATTAAGTCTTAATAAAATAAAATAAAAAAATTAAAAATTAAAACACAGTGCTTATAGCTACTTACAGCACATCTGCAAGACCTGACCTTGTTTATACAACAAATCTACTGTAAAGTTATTAACTATGAACTATAACTATGAACTAAATAATACATAATATAAATATTATTATATTAATAAAAGTCCAAATTATATAAAACTACTAAAAAAATACAGTGCCAATAGCTACTTACAGCACATCAGCAAGTCTGCAAGGTTTTTGACCTGACCTTGTTTATACAACAACTCTACTGTACAATCATTAACTGCATAACTATTAACTAAATAATACATCATATAAATATTATAGTTTTATTAAAACAAATTTACAAAAAACAAATTATATAAAAGTACTAGAAAAAGGACAGTACTAATAGCTACTTACAGCACCCTCCCAGTGATGGATAGTTTGTGTGCTAGGCTGGCTTAAGCAGCCCTTATTGCTCTGTGACAGAGCAGGAAATCAAGCTCCACTCTCGCCACAGGTATGTGGAGCATCAACAGGTGCTTTGTGTTCATCCTTTAACTGTGAGAAGACAACTCTGGAAGGACGTGGAGCCGATTGAGAAGCTCTTACTGAGAAAAGCAAACCTTACTGAAGCTGCTGGTGCTCTCGGAACAATGAACTCACCACCCCAAAGTCCAGACCTCGAAATCGTTCAATGTGTTTTGGATGAATTGGACGGCGAGAAGCAGAAAACTTGTAAGACTCAACTTTGGAGGTGTGGGAAATCTACAGGGAGTACAGGAACAGTGAGACATCTAATTTTATATTTAGCTGTCGATGCTTCTATGATTTTCATATATAATATCTATACATTTTCATTGTTTCTCTTTATTTTTTTTTTCACCCTGTATGCAAGAAACCAGGATTCAAGCCTACATTATGTCAAGCACGCCAGAGCTCTATTGTTAGATTTGGCTCTTAACACTACACTTACTCTAAAGCTCTAAACCGTTCTGTCATATCAACCTATAACTATGATTAAAAAACTGATTACACCATAATCATAGTTCATAAATATTATTATTATTATTATCAGCATTGAGCAGGCACTATAGGTCCCTTCGGAACTGGAGCTGCTTTCATTTCTGTCTGCATGTTAAACGGCTCTAAACGTGGAGAAATGCTATTTAGAGGGAATACAGTTTACACGCTGGACTGTTAATAGGCCACAAAATACTTAGCGCTTGGATCCCGCTCAGTGTAAACTTGGTTTAATGGCCTGAATATTAAAACTCACTGGCGGAGAGGCAGAGCGAGACAGTGACTCACTGTCTTAGACATAATAAAAAAGCTCAAGTCTGACAGAATTTCAGCTCAAAATGGCAAAACTAATATTCGAGAGTCCATTTAGCCCAATATAGCTGAGGTGAACAATGCCGGTCTCGCATGATAAGAGGACAGATTAATGGAGCAGAGCAGTGAACATGCCTGAGTCATGACTTAAGCCCAGCAACTGGGATCCAGTCTGGGGAGAGACACTTAAGATCGTCTTGCACCGCCATTTAAAAAATGGACCTCCCAGGGCTTGTCTGTGGTCGAGAGAGAAACAGGAGGGACAGTGTGTGTGTGTGTGTGTGTGTGTCAGGCTGACCTCTTAGACCTCTTAGCATAGTTTCATATTATCCATTATCTGGAGTCACTAACGGCCGCTCTGAGTAATGACTTTCCTGTAGTTATTAGATAGAAGAACCACTACAAGCTTTTTTACTGCACTCTTAAAAATAAAGGTACACAAGGTCCTCTAAGTGATGCCATAGAAGAACCACTCTCGGGTGAGTGTGATGAACCTTAAAGTTGGTAAAGATCCTTACTTACTTTGACTTCTTTAAACCTTTAAAAAGTTCTTCACACATATAAACTACACGTCCAAATGTTTATGGACACCCTTTCTAATGAACGTATTCAGCTACTTTAAGCTGCACCCATTGCTGACACAGATGTGCAAATGCACACATACACACAGCTTGTCTAGTCCCTGCCAAAAAAACAGGACTGCCTGGAGCAGATAAACATGAACCTATTGACACCATGCCAATGGAAATGCCAGGCAATGGCTAGAGGGGTATGAAGCTCTCACAGCACTGAGTGGAACTGTGTTCTCTGGAATGATTGATCCCCAACCAAAACTTTTGGGATGAGATGGGGAGTTAGGGAGGAGTTAATGAGATAGGGTGGTGATCGTCCAACATCCTGACTTCACTAATGCTCTTGTTGCTGAATGCAATCAAATCCTCACAGCAATGCTCCTCCAAAGTCTAGAAGAAAGCTTTCTTCCCTGGAAAGTAGAGACAGTTGCTCCAACAAAAGCAAAATAAGCTTGTTAATACTCTTGATTTCAGAAAAAACAATGAATGTGCAAGTGTCCCAATACTTTTGTCCATGTAATGTATCTACTTGATACAAAAAAATGATGTCGCTTAAAGAAACTTTTGTCGTACCTTAATTGTAAGAGTGTTTAAAAATGATGTCTATGGAAAAGCATTCTTTACATACAAATGCAGCCCAACCATATCACAAACCATCTTATGTATAATCTTTCCTTTCTGTGTTTCCATATAACACACAGCCTTTCTTCTCGCTCTGTGTGGAGGTGATATCAATCTATAAACATTTCTCTCTCTGATAAACTATGCCCTGGGGTCCTGAGAGACACTGAACACAAGTCTGAAAGAAGCTGTCATCCCGGTGAAGAAAGCAACTGAACTTTCTCTCATCTGCTTCCCCTGTTTCTGAAGCTAGTTTGTTCAGAAGGCAAATCTCTCAGTGTCTGTTCAGTGTGAAACAGACAAACAAAAGCCGCCAATTGGGAAGACTTTTGTCAACCCTGTTACAGTTCACTAGTGGTTTGAACAGGTTTGGATTATCACTACTTCTTTAAGTTGAAACTTTAAAGGAATGCATAGTCTATCATGCCATGTTTATCTATTTGTGGTTAGGTGCTGCTGCCTGCCTACCCCCTGGTCCAGGCTCTCCCACAGTGTAAGCCCTAATCCACAATCTAGCCAATACCTTTGTTTTTTCTTTACCATGTATTAAGATGCCCTATATCTTACTATTCCATCCCGGTGGTGTCCGACCTGGCTCTCCACTTCCCTGCTGCCGGCTGCGGTGCTGTCCTGCTCTGGACTGCTTGCACTGATTCATTAATGTCACTCTACATACTGCATAGTTGTGCATATAACTTTCATCATGTTTCATCAGCATCACGTTAATACGTACCATGGCTTGTAAACACTTTTACAAGAGTCTTTGAGTGCAAGATTGTGGCAAGAAAGATTTTCTTCGAATGACTTTTCAATGAAGGTCATATTTCTGAAGGTGTCGCGAATAGTGCACCTCCACCGCAGAGTCTGCTGAATCTTCCTGAAGGTCTTTGCAGTCAAACGAGGGTTTTAATATTAAATATTAAAACGATACCCTGAGAAGTTCTCTCTGAAAGTTTTCTTGATCTTCCAGACCTCATCTTGACCTCGACCATTCCTGTAAACTGCCAGGAAACAGCTACCATACTGTCTTCTCATAGACTTTTCCTGTTTTGTGGACATCAATTCTTTTAATGTTCAGAAACCTTGGCAGCTGCTTAGTGGAGCCCATGACTACTGTCTGTCTGGACAAGGTTTAAGAGGTCAGAAGATTTATACAGCTTTGAAACTTGTAATTACCAAGCATTCAACGTAAGTGGTAGATGGCAAGTTCACGAATGGACTGACATCTCTGACAACTCTCTAGCTCTGATAACGAACACTGACTCACTGTTCCCAATTAAAAACTTGAACAACATCTGGGGTTATATGAGATGTAGCCAGACTCAAATAGGAAACTTAATCATCAATCTATTCAGGATTATTAATAGAATTAATGCTGTGGAACCTTCAATTAATCTACGCTGCTCTACCGTTCGACATTACCAGCATCCAAAGGCCACCGGAATGCTGTGAGCGAGTCCTAGTTCGTGAGTCATGCCTGAGTCATGGCAGCCTCACCTCGCTTAGAGTGGCCCTCTGAGCAATCCCATCACGCACTTGGACCGACACATGCGCGCACACTCCGGGTTTCCCAGGCAACGTGTTGGAGCCGTAATGGAGCGCAGGGTACACTAACAGGCAGCTGACTGCAGCTCATCTGCAGTAATTTAATCCTTATTGGAAAGACGACGTGCCCTGATCTATGATTCTGTAACAGCTGAGTGCCAGTGGCTGCTGTGATTCATCCGTCTTGCGTCTTCCTGATCTTCCGGAACTTCTAACCGGAAAACCGAAGATCATCACCAGGCTTTAATTGAATAATACGGCAGAAAGAAAGGAAATAAAGCAAAACAGACAAATAACCAATCACACAGCCCACTCGGCACTGACTCAGAAGGCATCTCAAATTGATTTACAGACAGCTCACAACACCCGAGTCCAGCGGCTGTCAGCCAAGTCCCTGAAAAGTAATAACGTTCACTTTCGGCGCTTTCTTACAGCGCCGTTTGGCACAGAGGCCCGGCGACTGGGACGTGAAAGGCGCTCGGCTTTTAAGCTGAGACCTATGCTAGGGACGGTTAAGTGCCATTGTGTGCAACAGCGAGAGCAGGTGTAATTAGTGCAGCGGGAAGAGAGTGGATGTCACTTACCCGCAGAATTTCCTCCACACAGCTGGAGTCGTTGGGCAGACTGACCTGCACAAAGGAAAAAGGAGAAAAGACCCTCATTAAGAACGATAAAGTGAAAAAGAAAGGTATGCCAGCAGGAAACTAAGGGCTATTTCAATGAACAGTACTGCGCATAGGCATCTGAGAAACTGTGTAAAGCCTTTGCTCAGGGCTGTACGCATTTACGGTCTTTGTTTACATTTATTTGAGAAGAAACACAAACAAACATACAAACAATACAATGCCATTTCATATGTGTGGCTGTGCTAGCTTCCTTTCTGGAGGAAGCCCAGTATTTGCCAGTCGCCATCCAATACCTTGCCTATTCAAATAATCGAATGAAATCTAATACTTTCCAAATCGAATCAATCCTGCATTAAAGTAAATCAAGTGAGCCGCCAGCGGAAGTGGACAAATCCATACTGCGACTGGAATGACACCAGGAACCAAACCTGTGCTCTTTTTACTGTGATCTTCTAAGCACCATCTCAATAATGAGAATGCAGCTGGGAGGTACGAGGGAGTGTGGCATAAGGCCTCATCATGCAGGAGTGGGATGTTTTTAGTGCTGCATCAAATGCACTGTCTTCTACAAACTTTTCATGGCATGGATTCTACAAGATGATCCACAAACAATCCGTCCATGTTGACAAGACTGCATAATTCAATTTCTGTACGTTATTATTATTATTATTATTATTCAGAAGCTCCTTCATGCTCTGAATCTTCCATTCTACCACATCCCAAAGGTGTTCTTTCAGATTCAGATCAGATGACTGGGAAGGCCACTGGAGAACTCACTGCCATGTTCATGAATCAGTTTGAGATGGTTTTTGCTTTTTGACCTAGTGAATTATCATGCTGGAAACTGGGTAAACTGGGCCAGTAAAGGATGCACATGGTCAGCAATACTCCAATAAGCCGTGGCATTCGAGTGATGATTGACTAAACCAACTGGGCCATGAAGGGATGCACATGGTCAGCAATACTCCAATAAGCTGTGGCATTCAAGTGACGATTGACTAAACCAGCTGGGCCACTCGGAAACCCTTCAGAGTTCATATCAGTGCAGCTATAAAACTATAGTAGTGTAACTATAAGTGGTTCTCCGCAGTATTTCCTACTAGCACAATTTTTAGTTGTTAATTTGGAACTTTGTAAAGGTTTAGAGTAGTTGATATAAAGGTGTTTTATACAAAATGGCTCTTCTATGGCCTCGCCCAAAGCCCCACCATTTGCAGCACCTTCAATTTTAAAAGTGTATGGTATATTAACCTTTACTGTTTGTGTACCAATGTCTAGTTTGATCAGCAGATAGATGGCGCTCTCTCCCCTCATCACTCCTAAGCGATGTCGGCCAACACAGGCGCCTGTTGGCTGGAGACCCGACACTTTCCTCAGAGCGTGTTGGCTGCCTGATGATGCCGCATCGCCAGCAGTTTGAAAAGAGCCGGTGGCTGGCTTCCCATGTATTGGAGGAGACATGAGTTGAGTCCCTACCCTCCTAGTGTTGGGAGCATTACTAGCGCTAGGGGGAGTTATGAACGGGTGAGTAAATTGGCAGTGCCAAATTGGCAGAAAAGGGAAAAAAATAAATAAATGAATTAAAAGCTGATGTTGAGGTCAACGTATGTCTTGTCATGTGCTAACTAGCAGCAGCTGGATCCGTTCTCATTAAAGTGTGAAGAGTGTACCGTTCATCTGAGGAGATTGATTAGAAGCCTGAGATGATATCACTGCCATATGCAACCAAGCTGGTCACTCTTAAGCAATTAGGCCATGGTATTCTCACACCCACAACTTCTGGGCTACCGCACAAATACAAGCAGCTAGATAATCAGCAGCTTGCATCAGCATATCATAAGGCAGGGAAATGTCAGCGGGTATACGTTCAAGCCGCACCAACTGGCTCACCAACACTTTAAAGCAGGCTGAAGAAAATAGTAATTACGGCCTAACGAGTCCCAAGCTGACTAATGGTCCACAATTGGCCAGGCACAAGGGACTATAGAATTGATTAATAACTGGTAATTCATTACCCTCTGCATATGGCAAGCCCTACAATAACAACTCATTTTTCTTCAGACGCTGTCTGGTCATGCATGTGTGTGTGTGTGTGTGTGTGTGTGTGTGTGTGTGTATATTTGCCTTTGCATATCTCAGACATATCTCTGCATCTGAAATATTTATCTCCATCCGAGCGGGCTTGATCCAGCCCTGGTCATGCAGAAAAGTGCTACCCTCCTCCGTCTGTTACTGCTTCCTCTCGCTCTCGTCGTAGAATCCAGGACACTGCGGATGACATCACTCCGGCAGCAAAGCTGCTCAATAGAGAGACGGACGGACTGTTTCCCATCGTTCGGTTGGGCACTGACATCACTCCACTCCAGGCATGGAAGGAGGCCAGCTGTCGCTGTAAAGGTCAGCTGGCCTGAGGGGAAACTCAGTCCACCCCGCACATCGCAGCCATGACACAACGTGTTAGGTCCGGCTGGTATGCCGAAAAAGGGAAAAAATAACATCCTACCCTCTAATCCCTGGTTCCTCACTGTCAGCAGTGGAGAGCCAGAGTGAAACAGTGAGCGCTCTCCTTCTCCAACACATTATTCAGCTTGAAGGGTGAGATAATTAGCTGAAGGGCTGATTCAGGCTGCTTTTGTGCTGCACACAGGTCTGAGGCCACCTGGGAATTGATATTTAAAGCTTTCGTCTGGACGGTTAATCCAGATTTACTCTGATATTGGAATTAATCATCTTTTTAATAATAAATAAAAAATGAAGCAGGAGATCTGCAGAAGGCCAGCATCTGCAGAGCACATCCTGGAACATAATCAGACGACGGTCAGGAATTTCGGAAGGTTTTCGTCCATTTAGAGCTTTAAAAACAAGCAAATGAACCACACGTAATGAATTTCATGACCTGCTTGTGAGCTGCTACACCATGTGGGAGACTGGGGTTCGATTCCTGCTCTGGGTGACTGTGCTGTGCTACACTATTAAGACACTAATAAGAGTCCTCAGGCAAGACTCCTAACACTACACTGACCAACCTCTGTAATTCGAGTAACCTTGTAAGTCGCTCTGGATATGAGCGTCAGCTAAAGGACATAAATGTAATATAATGCTGCCACAAAAGCAATGCTTCATCCAATGCTGTACTGTCCTGATGTCATATTGGTGTTTTTTTAGACTTAGCATTGTAGCAGTGGTCACCTTTTCATATCCTGGTCCAACAGAGCTTCTTTCATGAGCTGTCTTTGGTGGCAAAGGCCTACGCTGACTGAATCAGCCAATGGTGAGCATGCTACGTTAAACAATCTACACTCAAAATGAGTTTTTTTGTCCAGTGCTGCCATAGACGAACCACTTTTGGTGTGTACAAGTTCAAGTTCCTAATAAAGTGCTTGGTAAGCATTTCTGTCAGCCAAGAACAGAAAGCTGAGGCTGCAGTGGACCCAGGCTTAGCAAAACTGGACAGCTGAAGACTGGCCTGAGGAATCTCGACTGAGATTTAGCTTCAACAGCATGATTCCAGGCACCCAACCTGCCTTGTGTTGGCAGTCCAGGCTGGTGGAGGTGGTGTAATGGTGTGGAGAATGTTTTCTTGGCCTAGTAATACAAACCGTGGCGTAAATGCTACAGCCCTTTTGAGTAGCGCTGTGGCCCAATCTGGTTAGGACCATTGGTTCTCTTCAGCAAGTTGGACGTTTTGTCTATGGCAGTTCTGGTGGTTTGCCATTTTATTCAGTCCTCTCAAATGTTCCAGTTGGCCTTGATTAGCATGATCAGTGTGTCAGACTTTGTGACTCTGAGAAATGAAAGTAATACAGCACTTTTGAAATGTAAAATGCTTCATTTATAGTCATTTAACAGATCCAGACTAACCTATGGCCACAATTTTAGTTCATAGCTATAAAACTATTATAAGTGTAGATGCCCCCTGGATGGCACTGTGTCCAAGGACGCCGGAGGGGGCATTGTAAACACAGCTTGCAGACAGACATAAACTTCCTGTTTTCTCGGGGCCAGCACATAATATCCTGTTCCCATAGAAACAGAATGTTCAGGCTTAGCTGCTCTAATCAGATGTTGCTCCTCCATTGTCCTCCTTTGCTCTGATATTAGGAGTGTGGCGGAGGAAGCCTATTGCTCTGACACTGAAGTTCATTTCGCTGTTACCTGTGGTGAACCCCATTTCAATTCCAGCCGAGACGCTAAAAGGCGCTTGGCGGCGCGAGTGGAATGCAAAGCTCGCTCATATTGCCTCTGGGCTGACAGAAATGTCAGTGATATGAAGAGGGATTCATGGATGCCGGTAAATTGTTTATGCCAGCAAAGGGCTCGTTTTATTTTCGGCTGGATTCTGCCGTTACACTTCGCTCCCATCCGAGTTCTAACAAAACACGGCAATAACGGAATCTCATGCAAATGCAATGGTGAAATTTCACGGAAAAAGGGACGGTAAACATTTTGCTGGCGGAATGGACATGGAAATGGGACGTTAACCGCTTTCCAAGGCGCACTAAGGGTCACCTTCATTCCTCATATTCCCCAATGTTATTGTGCAAAATGGCAGGAAGAGTACTGTCCAGCTGAGATCTTATTTCTGTGTTACGGCAGGGTTCCTCCACGTTCCTGCAGCTACAGGCTGATTGAATGGGTTTACAAATGATTTCTCTCTGATAGTCAATTTCCCCATGTGAATGAAAAAGGGTGTCAGGCTGAAATACTGCGAAGTAAAAACCAACATGATGGCAAACACAATGCCAGACCGAGCTATTCAAAGACTGACTGATTTGTTTGCAGGGCCTGATTTGAGGGGGAAGCAAAGGGATGCCAGTCAAGAGAAATGTAAAGAAATACTCACGCTACAAGATGTATGAACGGAATTTATTACTTCAATATTTTCACTCAATAAAACTGATTAGAATCAACATATTGTTGCTGTCACACAAAAATCCTTCTTTACTTTCAATGGAAGTCGATGTAAAAAGACTTCCCCGTCGTTTCAGAGCATTTCTATTGGTCCATTCAATGAGAAATTTTGACGATGTGAAGAACAGCTGCCTGATTCAAGTTAAGTTGAAAACAACAGTAACTGAGATACTAAAGGAAACTGAGATACTCTCGAGAGAGTTGTTTTGAAAGACAGCAATGATATATGGAATTACAATTTCAATTAATATCTGCATATTCTGTGAGACAAATGTGCTCATTTTGAGAGTGCTGGAAAAATCTGAATATCTAAAATTGATATTTTTCTTATAACAGTTTATAATGTAACCCTAATAGTTTGTTTGCTTGTGCAACCAAAATATTTGTATACATTTTTCGCATGTGTCTGCTTCATTTGGCATTTTTGCTTCAGCACATATGTTTTAGGGCTTCAAAAACTTGGTTGATTCAGACCATAGAAATCGAAAGTGCTTGTAATATATATATTAACTTTGAAGGATACACTGTTGCTGATACTGGAAATGCTGCAAAGACCTCGATCTTAGTGGTACAGACATTTACCCATAACTTCAGTACCATGTCCAGATTTCTCTGCTATAGCTGAACCGAAGAGGAGACAAGAGTATTTATAAAAAGAACAGCCACTTCTCAGCTCTTACTGAAGGTTATGTGTAGAAGAGGCTACAGTCTATAAGAACAGTTCTACAAAAAACATAGTACAAAAACCTGGTTCCAGTTGAAGAAAAGTATTATTAATATTTAATAAAATACTTAAATATTGAATTAATTAATTAAGCCAAGTAGATGCATTTCATAATTTCACAATCAGTAGATTATTCATATGTGACATTATTGGAGATTTTGACATTGTGTCATTACACTGAAGGAAACAAGTTGGTGAGCAATTCGTCCATTTAGTTCGCTTGCAGGGTGGACACCCTGGACTATGAACACTGCCAGCCACCCTTGTAAACGTAACATAATAATGAATGCTGAAAGCCAGCAGAAGCGTAACTAACAACAGGCGATACAGGCTAATAGTGAGATACTGCTACTGTACACTAATACATTTTCCTAAAGACTCGCACACAAAGACAGCAGTGAATAAACTCAGCAGAGGCAGCTTTAATCACCGCAAACCAGCTCACTGTGTCTTCTCTCACAGATGAATTTTAGCGTACTGTCTTTCTTCCCAGGGAAAAAAAAAACCCACTTGAGCTTCTAATTGGCAGATATAGAGATCACTGGAAGTGTCGCTAATCTCCATGAGGTCTTTTTTTTTTTTGGCATGGCTGCAGAGAAGTAGGAGAGGGGAAAGGAGGGAGGGGGGGTGTCAGTCACCTCGTTCTGCAAGACTGCAGAAAGCTTTCAAGAGAAAAAGAGAGAGGGGGGGGGGGAGAGAGACTATTCCTTTGAATTATGGGAGGATCCGGGGGAATATTGCGATGGCAATTACTGGGGCAGGAATGCATTTTTCTCTGAAATAGCTGCTCAGGAAGCGTCTGCGCATCAACAACAGATAAGACGTATTACTCTTTTTCTTAAAGGGAAGAAGAAGAATGGAGGGAAAAATGGTATCAAAGTGAGGGAGCTGCACTCAGCACTCAGGCCTTGTGCAAATTGTGCTTAAAGAGTGGAAGAGTGGCTCCCGAGGAACAAACGGGAAGATCTAAAAGAGACTGGAAGGGACTTCTCTATCTGTCTGTCTGTCTGTCTTTCTGTCTGTCTGCCTGCCTGTCTTACTGACTGACTGACTGACAGTGGATGGAGGAGGGGAATAAACAAGGAGGAAGGGATGATGGATGGCAGAAACAAAAAAGAGGACACGGCGCAGTTGACGGTGACAGCTAGCACAGCTCTATGAGGAGCCTCGTGTCCCGATATAGATGAGTAGGCAGATGAGATGAAAAGAGAAAAGGGAAAGTTCTACTGCGTTTCAAATCAGCGAGGAGGGAGGAAAAAAAACACACACACACACACACACACACAGCGGTAACAAGTCAATCTAGGTTCAGGTCTACAAGAAGAAGAAGGGTGGGTTGCAAGATTGCAAGATATGTGCCACCTTTTGGTGAGGACAGGTGAGGAAAGGCCGTGGCAGTGTTCTGCAGGGGCTTGTTGTTCAGATTGACCTCCAGTGGTCAGATTGTGGCCAACGAGTCCTGCAACCACAATTCTGAGGAATCTGAGGATCTGAGGATGGCCAGAATCATCTCCACTCTCAAATCTAAAGGTGCTTCCAATGAGTCTTTGAGTGATGCCGTAAAAGAACCCTGTTTGGGTCCGTAAAGAATCCTGGTTGTGGCTCTGAGTGGGTCAGTAATCTAAGGTGCTACCACAATGTTCTGGGTACGGGAGTTCAAGTCCCGAGCCATAGCGCTTTGCCATTAGCAGTCAGAGCCTGAGAGAGCACAATTGGCCGTGCTCTCTCAGAGTGGGTAGATGGCGCTCACTACACTCATCACTCTTAAGCCATGTTGGCCAGCACAGTCGTCCGTTAGCTGGTGTGGTGCAGCTGGGGATCCGGAGCTTTCCTCAGAGCGTGCTGACTGCCGGGCGATGCTGCGTCAGCAGCAAAGAGGGGAAAAGAGGGGATGAATGGCTTTCCATGCATCAGAGGAGACCTTAAGTCATTACCCTTATAACAACAGAATTCCCAGGTGTAGTCCACTGTGCTACTGGAACTACTGTGGTGATTGGAATGCACCTACAGACTTTCCAAACCTGAGCAACCATGGGCAACATAGCAGGGTGGTGAAAGCGACCTGAAAAAGGCAGCTTTTTACCTTTAACTTTTCAACCAAACATCAATGAGATGCAAAAGCAAGTTTTTGCTGGGTGGGTGGAGGCAAAGCTAAGGTCAGGAAGACCAAGGGAACTTCTCGAAGGATTGCTGGAAAGGCCCATCTAAATTTGACTACAAAAAGACCATCAAAATGAAGATTTTGCAGACTCTGGAGTGGTGGTGCA
The DNA here is from genome assembly GCF_030463535.1 of Salminus brasiliensis. Classification (NCBI taxonomy): domain Eukaryota; kingdom Metazoa; phylum Chordata; class Actinopteri; order Characiformes; family Bryconidae; genus Salminus; species Salminus brasiliensis. The sequence goes on along the minus strand of NC_132896.1, from coordinate 29,475,053 downwards.
CTGCTCTACTGTGCAGCGGCACCTGCTCAAATATGAACTTTCTGGAAGAGTCATCTGTAGAAAACCTTTTCTTGCATTCTCACCACTAAATTCAGCAAAAAAAGTTTCATAGGAACATCTAAACAAGCAGCTGTAGCTCTGTCTGGGGTATAGCTTACGCAGTAATAAACATAAATACTGTGAACAGGAGTTTTAATGAGCAAACGTAATAGACAAAGACCACCATTGGCCTACAATGACCACTATTGGCCTAGCTTTTCTGCTAACCACCAATTTCTTATGGACAATAGCTGAACACACCCCATTAGTTTTAGTCAACTGGGCTTTACCGAATAAATAAGGTTCATGAACAAATGATACAATGGCAGAATGATCTGATGTCTGTCTTTTAATATGAGTAAAGCTTATGGCCCCTGTTTAAAGGTGATGTGTGCCCTGCAGACTGAGGCATGCCTGGCTCCTGAGCTGTTGCTGGGTCTTTGAACTGTCATGCGTAATGTATTCTTTGAACTATGGGGTGAGAAAGAGAAAAAGAGAGAATGGGAGGAGGGGTGGGGTCCCAAGTCCATGCACTCTGCCCTCCGTCTACCTGCAGCACCATGCATCATTTAGAGTGACCCGACCAAATGCGGCTGTTGAGGAGATGCTTCCAAGACTGAACCAGACCAGAAGCGCAGAAGAACCTCCTGAATAATGTCTGTGATACAATCGCTTTCATGTTCTCCAGTCTCCTGCTGCTATGAGACAGCCTGAAGAAATCCATTCACTATTCATCACATTAGCTGGCAGCTCCTGACAGCTCTTGCCAATCGGAGGCGCTTATTTCTGCATGATATCAAAGCACAAACGACCAAACCCGAAGTGCTGTAGAACAACAAAGCGCAGAAGAGTGAAGCCAAATGAGGAAAAGGCGACACGGAGATGTCTGTGGATGGAAATTCAACAGGCTGTGGTACAGCTATGATGCGTACGGGCACTGCCAGACGTCGGACTTACAAATAACACCAGTAACAAAAAACACTAATTTTAGACCTATTTATTTTGCACAGGTGGCTCATTAAAACGAGTTGAGAAATTTAGCCAAGATTGCAGATGTCAAGTTTTCAGATGATATGACACTTGTCGATACAGTGCTAAAATTAAAAGTACCCATATGGTTCTTGGCTTGGGCGTTTATTTCTAGGAAGAATCTTTAGTATGTGGAGGATCTTTAAACAGGCATCCATCAAAAAGGTCTTTCTCCACTGAACCCTTTATGTCAGAATGAAAATTAAAGGTACCTTTAGGGTATTTTGTTGAAATAGTTCACAATATATATATATATATATATATATATATATATATATATATATATTCTTTTTTTATATATAGTTGTATATGTTTTTATTTATTTATTTATTAAAAGTTATTTTTCTTGTTTTTTTTTTTTAAAGGTTTACCACTTAGGACATACTATAACAGCAACAGTGAAAATACAGTGAGTACTACAGGATGAAAAATGAAGGGTTAAAAAAATAATAAAGCAATAAATAAATAAATAATTGACCCGACTGATAAATATTACAGGTATGTCAGAAGAAAATTGACAGATACAAAATCAGACAGGCTCTGGAATTACCCTTAACCTCTTCCAAGTTGTTTAGAAAGGATCCCTATGTGTTCCAAAAGTGTTTAATTCACTACGTCGTATCGGGTCCATTTGTATAATACAAAGCATCCCGTTCAACCATCTCTTAAAAGCATGGAGCTGCAGGAGACTAGGTTCATGTTCTGTCTCAAAAGGTTCGAATGTTGTGACAGAAAAAGACAAAAATAGACATTTATCAGGGTTCCCACAAGTTCTAGAAAAAACATTCTCCAGGACTGTTACAGGACATTCTGTAGGACTGACTGATGCTAACTGAATCAATTGATCTTAACTCAAAATCTGCCAAAAAGTGTATCTCAACTATGCCTTTTAGCTTGATCAGCTTAAGTGATCTCAAATGTCTATAGTATTTATATTACGGTAGGTAGATGCCATTAGGAAGTGCTGGGGTTAGGTTTTACAGTGTACAAACACAATATGCGTTCAGCTCGGGATCAGTCCCAGAACAGCCTGAGCTGAAGAACAGCTAACAGTAATAACTGCAGACTTGTATAGAGGTTAAACTCATCTCGCCTGTGTTGAAGAGTGCTGGTGAAAATGCTGGCGATACTACCAGAGGCCTTATCCAATGGTACTAAACAGCCCTGCTGCTTTTGATTTAAACAGACAGAGAGCTTAGAAAACACATACTTCTCAAGTAAATCTACACCCGTCAAACACAATCCTCAGGGATAGCAAGTCGATGAATGAGCACGCAATAATATGTGGCTCTGCATAAAATGAAGTCGATGCGACAAACGGCAGGCGCGCACTTCCTGCTGCATTCAGTATTGACAGCTCAAATTCCTGTTTTTTTCCCCCTCCATATAATCGTTGAACCGCTGCCAGGCGTCTTCGAGCATCAGCCCAATTAAAAGGGAGGAAAAAAGAAAAGAAAAGAAGAAAAAAAAAACATGTGGAGATTGTTGCGCCGCTGAGTGACTCGCTAACGCGCTTGTTCCGGTGATTCCTCAGCTTTTGCTGAGATTTCTCAAGGCCTGAGCCAAGTACGTTTTCCACAGGATTGCAGTAATCAGGTAGTTCACTGAATTCACAGTGTCTCACAAGCTGATGTTACTTCGAATCCTCCCCTCCCGTTCTCCGTATTGCAGATGGAGAGCTGCTTTTTCACATCTATCCCGATTTTCACACTTTATTTGCACTGAGGTTTAGCGAAGGTGCGGGGTGTCTGTGTGTATCTCAAAATGGTTACCCTGGCATATACACTTCACGCCCAGTTATGGAAGTGAAAAAAGGCACGAGAAGAGGATTATTCCACAGCAGTCTCACTGCAAACCATCCCTCAGTTCTTTAACCCTTGTACGTCACATCATTCATGGTATTCCCTGGTAAAGCTCCAGTTAGTCCAGAATGGCCCTGTGTTCTGCATTTGTGCACAATCTCTAAAAACTTGCGGATACGGACAGTGCAGGGCAGTACCACCGCTGTTTCCCCCTCCACCGCTGCCATGTTTGTTATTCGGAGAAAGGTTTGACTCTGAACTGCCCTCTAGTGGATGTATTATTATATATCAGATATCCATGCCAACATAACTGATGCATAGAAGTATGTGGGTAGTGACGGTTATATCGTTTAAAAATGACTGTATTTATTTTCGCAAGTAAAGGGGGTATAAATGAGCCCTTATTGGTGTAGAATGGGAAACTCAAATGACAGGAGAAATTGAACCCCAGCCTGCAACAGGAAAGGTGGCCCTGCTACGCACTATGCTACACCAACCGCCATTGGCTGACACCATGCTACACTGGTAGCATATGTAGAGTTAGGAATTTTACCCATGGTTTAGCATGATGCGCTTACCTGGCTGGGAAATCTGAACGCTAGTCTAGCTCTAGCTCTACATGGCCTTACCCCTTAGCACCTGGCTTCCTGGTAGAATCTATGAAAGCTAATTATGAAATCTAAAGCTTTCCTGGTGTGTAAGAGTCTTCCAGTCATTGTTCAAGACTCAGACACAATCTCAAGCTTCAAGTCTATGCTCAAAAGTTGCCTGTTTAGTCACAGTTATCATCACATTGACCTCATGCATTCACTCAGGTTTGCTGGAGGTGTGCTGATGTCTGTGCTTCCTTCTGGCTCTCTTTTTTAATCTGGTCTATTATCGTGAGACCCTGCCAGACTCATCGCAGACACTGTCTGCTTCCTATTTTACCTGACATATCGCATCCAGCCACTGCATACAGAATCAATCTGCCCGTGTTTTTCTTTTGAACCACACTCCTGAGCGGTTTGATGCTGGGCTAAGATCAGCATTGATTGGGTGTCCCTGCTGCTTGCCCTCTTGACTTGACCACCATGGTTTCAGTCTACACTAGCTACACTGCATGCATGCCATACGTCTATCAAAACGAGAGCCCTTCTAACTGCAACCGGCTCTACTCCTCAGCCAATGTTCCATTAGATTCTGGAATATTGCTGTGAGAATTTGATTGCATTCTGCCACAGAGGGGTCAGGTTCGATCCGGAATGATTAATTCTACCACTTTGATACATCCTAAAGATATTGAATGCAGCTATGTAGATTTCCTGCAGACTGCTCCACAGTCCAATGCTGGTGGGCTTTATACCCTTCCAGCGGATGCATGGGTGCATTGGACATGATGGCCTTAGGCTCCAGAGCATCCCATTCTATGGATATGTTTTCTATGGACACTGCACAAGCTGTGCGTGCATAAGAACACCTGTTTTAGCAAGGGAGTTCACCTTAATGCAGTTGAAATCACTGATAAAAAGAGGTGTCCACAAACTTTCTGAAATAAACACCAGTAAAACAGAGCTGCTGTTTGCACTGTCAGGTGTCACAAATACAGTGATTATGTAAGGCTCATGTTCAGCCTGGAAAACCAAAAATACAACACCGCCATAGAAACTGCATTTCTGTGTTGGAACTGCCGATGCTGAAGGAAAGCTGAACAAATAACCTTATAAATCTGTGGCTGAGGGCTATTCTCTGGTCTTGGGATGACCTCGGTTCTGTCTTCTCGCTTGTGTGTGCGCATCTTCCGTTTGTGACCTATGTATTCAAGCATCTTTTCTTCTGCTGCTCACTTGAGCAGGCCTAACTGGGGCTTGTGGACTTGAGCTGTGGGTGTGTGTTGTGTTGTACGGGGCGGTTGCTGGTACCACGGCCGTTGGGACGCTAATGTGTGCCGACGGCTTGGCATCTCTTCGTGGAGCACCACACAGCCCTCTGCCACCTCAGCTTAGCTTGATGCTAGCCATGAGGCCAAACATCAGCTCTCGGGGCAAAGAAGGGTGGGGCAAGGAGGGGTGAGGGGGTGGTGACCTAGCTGCCGCCCTGGGACACGCACTCCCTATGGCACCTCGTGGTCCTCTCATAATAACAGAGGACTAAAACAACTGGTTGCTTTCTAGTAGAGATCCAATAGGATAATGTGTATTAGCAGGGTAATATGGCTAGAGCTAGTCTTCATGTGCTAGATAGATACACAGATAGATGGTGATACTGTTAGTAGAGCTGTACACTGTTATAGCTATTGTAATGGTAGCTCAGTGGTCAGAGCTGCTGGGTTACTGACCACAGGTTGGGGTTGTGGGTTCGATAGCCGGGTTTGCAAAGCTGCCGTTGTTGGGCCCTTCACCAAGACACGCTCTCTGCTGCTAGCCACAGCTATCTGAACTTCCAGTACTATTTGAATACTTATAGTACTACTGGATATCAGAACTTCTAGTACTACCTAAATACTTCCTGTAGTATTGGATACCTAGTACTTCTAGTACTACTGTAAAATATCTAGTACTACAGGATATCAGAATTCCTAGTACTATTTATATACTTTTAGTACTACTGCATACCCAAACTTGTAGTGTGACTTTGATAATGCTAGTACTATTGGATACCCTAACATGTAGTACTACTGTAAAACATATAGTACCACTGCATATCAGAGCTTTTAGTACTATTGGATACCCAAACTTCATGTAGTTAAATACTTCTAGTACTATTGGATACCCGAACATCTAGTACTACTGTAAAACGTCTAGTACCACTGCATATCAGAACTTGTAGTACTATTTAAATACTTTTAGTACTATTGGATACCCAAACTTCATGTAGTTAAATACTTCTAGTACTATTGGATACCCGAACATCTAGTACTACTGTAAAACGTCTAGTACCATTGCATAACAGAACTTGTAGTACTATTTAAATACTTCTAGTACTACTGGATATCCAAACCTCTAGTACTCGTGAAATACTTCTCATACTGTTGGATATCGGAACTTCTAATACTACCTTCATACTTTTAGTACTACTGGATACCCGAACTTGTAGTATGACTTTGATACTGCTAGTACTGTTGGATATCGGAACATCTGGTACTATTTTAATACTTCTAGCACTACTGGATATCAGAACATACAGTACTACTAGTACGGTTTGCTATCTAAACCTCTAGCCCTATCTGAAGCAACTTCGTAGTTGAATAAGACATGTGGAGTATTAATAAAGAAGTCTACCCCCCCTAACTTATTCCAAAGGTACTGGATAGAGCTTTAGAGCAACTGCACAGGGCAATTCCGGAACACTGCTGTGAGGATTTGATTACATTCAGCTACAGGTACTGATGTTGAATGATCCCCAAGCAATGTCCAACTCAACTCATCGGAGAATGCAGTTCCACTCCTTCACAGCCCCGTGCTGGGGGGGCTTTATACCCTTCTAGCTGGTGCTTGGCACTGGGTCTGGTGATCAATACTTTTCTATGGAGATTATGTATGTATGCACATGGGCACCAGTGCCAGCAATGGGTGCAATGCATCCTAAATGCGACTGAATATGTTAGTAAGACGGGGTGTCCACAATGTTTTTTTGGACATACAGTCTTAAATGTACTTAAGTGTACCTTACTATAGATCACATAGATCTCATTAATAACAGTAACAATGATTTGATCACATGTGATTTTGGCATTTTGAGTTTTTTTATATAACATATCATCATCATCATCATATTTTTGAAAAATCACAGAGTATCATGTCAGTTATTATGAAACTACGAGTCATTTCATAACGACTGCCAAGACGAATGTGGCATTAGCCCACTTATGATTTCCCTGTCACATTAAGATCCATGACTCCTCAGTTTTGTCTGACAGCAGAACTAACCGATAGTAATAAGACTGGGATAATTCTGTTTATTTTCTTACACAAGAAAATACTTGAAAATGCCAATTAAACAAATATTCATCGCTCCGCTCAGAAGCGTCAACAGAAACATTATGACTAATGTGGAAAACAAAAACAAAGAAAGCCTGGCTCGGGGCTCAACTTGCCAGCCTGCTCCCATGGCTCGGGTGGCTGCTCGCGGCTGTGCAGACGCATACGTACACATTCACACACACACACACACACATACACAAACATGCACGCAGAAACACACACCACTTTTACGCCACTGCTGCTCCTCGCTAGAACAAAGGCACCTAATTACCATGCAGAGCACAACATCGCTCAGATGCTAGCAGAAGCGTGACTGCGAAAGAGAGGGGAGAACGAGGGGAAAAGAGACAGGTCCTGAGGACATTTTCCGAATATGACCGCGCAAAAGCAAGAGTAATGAACGACGGGTTCTGGACCACCGCAGGACATCAGGACTCCAAATTTGCCCGCAGTGGCCGGGAGATGTTAATCCGGTGCAGATTATCACTTAGTGTGCTAGGTGGCATCCTCGCTAACTGAAGGAAATACTGCCAAGAAGGCCAGGCTACACCAGCAGCCCCCTTTCTACTGAAATTAATGAGCTTGAGGCCTTGCTTTAACAAATTAGAGAGGTAGGGACCAAGGGAACGCAAGAGAGAGAGATAGAGAGAGGAGAACTAGAGAATTACAGCCCATGATCTCCACTAAATATACAGTCACTTCTTTCTGTGGCATTGCGATTATACTAGCACTGTGATCCTACTGGTAAATATTGCAATAAACAACAATAAAAAAAGTAATCTGGATGTCTGGATGTCTGTCTGGATGTCTACTATTCAAATGTGGTCTGATTAATATCCATTATTTAAGCAGCCACAGTGCAGGCTAGAAAAAGTAAGTGAACTCTTTCCATGGATTTCTGCAATGATTACCAATAAAGCGTGGTTTGAGCATCTGTCTTGGCTTGACCCGCCATCCTTCAGGATCCACAGAAGACAAGCATCCAGGCATTTCTCTGTCCTGGCATCAAAGTAGTGGGACGAACGTCTTCTGGATGTCCGATCGACAGAATCTCTAGCTTGCTGTTTCAAATGCCGACTGAAGACTCATCTCTTCCAGGAGTACTTGGGGGAAGTGTAGCGCAGAGTATTGTGGTCTCCATACTGACTTTTGTATTTAGCAGCATCTAAGCCTAGAGGCATCTTCTGCATCCTAGCCTCTAGAATCTAGCTGAGGATATTTTCCTGAGTGAACAGTGAAGCACTTGTGTAAGTGGCTCTGGAGAAGAGCGTCTGCTCTGTCCACCAAAACAATGGAGCTGGATTTTGCTGGGTTACACCTTTCCCTTAACAAAACACTCACAGAAGCACTCATCTGGATCTGTGGTTGGTCAAGATGCTCACAGGGCACACAGCAAAAACAACACTGCGATTGGTTAAAAGACTTGCAGCCACTTGTGATCTCATTACTGCAAAGGTCAATAGCTACTGGGATAACCATTCATTCACGGGGTGCAGTGCAGCCCTAATTGCAGTGGTTTACATACGCCAGCCCAGCTGGACCAGTAGCACCAGCTTGTTGAAGTGTCATCTTCAAACAAAGGGGCAGTAAACACTAAACAACTCCAACTAAACTGAAGTGATCTTAAGCGAATTGGGGAAAAAAACCCAACAACAACAGACATTTGAATACGAGTCCTTTATAGCCAGGAGGCTTTAGAGGAAAGTGACTCTGAAAGGCTGAATGTGTGTATTGGCGAGTAATTTGGAATATTTCCAGAGTCTTAAATGTTCAGGAGTACACTCATTGAGAGAGGTTAGGAGGGAGGTTAATGATGTCCTAACAATTTTATTACAAAAGATTAATTCTCTGTAATGACTTGCATGGTGATTGAGGTGTGTGTGTGTGTGAGAGAGTGTGTGTGTGTGCCTATACATTGCCACAGGGTTACATTTTGTGCTTTAAAGTGATCGGCTCAAGCAAAAGCCACGAAAACCATCAAGGTGAATAAGGGAAGTCTGGTGGTGGGGGTGTTTGACCCCATTCTTCATGAGCTGAAATATGAGAAGTGGTCAGTTGAACACGGTGAATCTCCCAGGCTGGGATTACTACTAAAGCAGTACTTACTACAAACATCTGCCATAAGCTTTCTATAAACTGTACAATTACAACAAATGATGTATCTGAACTGAGTTACATATTCATTAGAGTGCTGCAGTTCTCCATTATAAAGACTCAGACTCATCAGTTCCAACACATTTACCATCTCCACAATGCTGAATTTTCAGGGGGAGGAAAAAGTCCCCAGTTGGTACAGCCAATTAACCCACCCCTTGACAGCTCCCCCTAGCACTAGCACAGCTTCCGACACTAGGAGGGTAAAGACTTAGCACATGTCTCCTCCGATACATGTAAAGCCAGCGACCATGTACAACATAGCTTAAGAGAGATGAGGGGAGAGAGTGCCATCTACCCACCTGGAGAGAGCATGGTCAATTGTGCTCTCTCTGGCTCTGGGCACTGATGGCAGAGCGGTATTGGCTCAGGATTAGAACTTGCAACGTATGTATATCAACATATATTAGTTGAATCATGGCGCTATACCCACAAATTAGCCAACATCCAATGGTGAATTCTTTCCCAAAGAAAGCCCACTACGGCACGCTGATCTACGATGGTGCAGGATTGCAACAGTGGGTCCATTTTACTGCCCTCAAGGCTTCCACTTGACTAAAGGCTGAGTGTTGCACTGGGTATGGTCGAACTATCCAAGTGGCAATGTACGTATTGTTCCATTATCACATAACATTTAATTACTTTTTCATTCCTTGCACATGACTTACTTTCCTTCTTTCAAAGCGAGAGTTTCTGGAACTAACAAAATACAAATAAAAATGAAATTTTCAGAATTTAAATTCTGTGGTCCAACAATTTTTTAAAAACCTTAGGGAAGTAGAATTGGCAGCCACTGGGAAGACTACAGAAAGAGAATTATGCAAGAAGCTTTTTATGTTTTATGTTTTACGTCCTTGATATATAAAAAAAACAAAACAGTGACGCACACTGGTCATAAGAAGTTTGTGGACAGTAGGCCTTTCTTTGTTTGTCTACATTCCTTTTATTGGGGAAAGTTGTCAAGTTGTCAAACGTATAAATATAAATAATATAAGAAATGCTCTCCTATGCTGACGAAGGTCCTACAGGTATCTTTTAGAACCTACCACTAAAATAACAAGGAGGAAAAACTGCATTCTCAATAGAAAGGAAAGTGTCCTGAAACTTTTGATGGGCAGTGTAACTTTGACATACTGGGGTAATTACTGTTTTGGCTCACAGATATCCATGAGTACCAAAGCAGCTGTTTCTCAAGCTGGTCACATTCCCATCTGCCTGGTAATTAAAAGTTGAGCCTAAGCCTGTAAGTCAAGGTTTAAGCACCTCGCATCTTGCTTTCTAGCTTTCCTGCATTTCTGCAGCAACTCAATGAATGGAGAGGCCTGTTCTGGGTCTGTTTGTATAATCAGTGTATAATCGGTCAATCTGTTGACTCCTTTTCAATGAATTGACCAATGAAACAATTACAGCTCTGGTAGACTCCCCTCGCTCCCCGCCCTCCATTCAAGTTTCTTCAGCCTGCTCTCTGGATCAGAACGACTGCGTGTACCATAAGAACATTATAGAGCATAATAGAGTCCTTTCGGGCCACAATGGCGCTCTTACGGCCGCGCCCTCTCCTCTTTCATCAGAAAAGCCTCTCTCTGGCCTGACCCCGTCACTATCCCCGCTACGGCTAATTAGCCAAAGCAGTATGTTTCGCATGCATCGCAATTACGCGCCAGAAACGTCAGCCTAAGTTCCCGCTCTTATCCTAATTATCTGTTACTAATTTAAATTTTGGCTGCGGCACAGCTCGGGAAACGCTGTTAATGTAAGTGTTCCTGTCTGTCGGAGGGTAATTTGATTTAGAGCGCTTCTACAGTCTAATTAAATATGCTATTTATGCGCAGTATGCAAGTTTCGTGGCTGAGGCCCATCTGCGTTTCAGTGCTCCGAGAGCTTGAGGGGTGTATGTGTGTTGGGGGGGGGGAGAGGAGAGATGAAGTGATCTTAAGGACCTTTAAGCTGAAAAGGTGACACACGCTCAAGCCCTGGGTGTTGAGACCGTTCTTGGAGGCAACTAAGCAGGACGTGTCTGTTATGAACTGTTAAGAGAGACGGTCAACTGTGCTCTCTCTGGCTCCGGGCGCTGATGGCAGAGCGGTATTGGCTCAGGATTACTCAAAGGACATTTAAATAGATATCAAATGTATATTTTTTCTCTGAAGTGTTCCTTTACGGATGCGACTGACCGCTCGACTGCACTCTAAGCAGACACTCCTGTGAAGCACATGCAGCACAACCTTCCTCACAGCTTTAGAAAGGACTAAGTGAAGACCTGAGAGCTGGCTCGTGCACTAAAAAACAAAAACCCACTCTCTTTGATGCTTGTCCTTTTATGTGAGCTCCAGCATGATGTTTGCTCATAATGTTTTTTGTGCAGAAAGTTGCACTGGGAAGTGTGGAGAAACACCAGTGCCTCTTTATAAGGCTCACCCTTTGTCTTCCAGGGAAATCGACTCGAGGATTGAGAGCTTATTGAGTTATTGAATGTTTATTCTAGACTCTCGAAGAGTAATTAGTAAAAGACATGGATGCCTACAAACATTAAATGTTCTCCCTCTGGATGTTTTTCAGTCTCTCCAATTTAAAAGATAATTTGAGTTTAGCAAGGCGGAAAGCCCTGTTCTATTCAGCTGGAACTTTCCTCTAACAGGATAAAATGTGGTGTAAAATAATAATGAAAAAAAAAGCATAGAAAAACCCACAAATATTAAGGAAAGAACACAAAATAAGGCCCGGGTTTTAATTCTCACTCTAGATGCCGCTAACCCGGCTCTGTAAACGGACCTCTTGTGAATTTTGTGCGAAACTCAAATTAAATTCTTTCTACAAAACCATGCGTGGCGGCGTTCCCACAGCAAACACGCAAGAGAGTACAAGTCTTACAACCACACACACCACACAGCAAAATCAACAACCAGAAACACACACACACACACACACATACACACACTGGCAGAGCTGTCAACAAGGTCACACAGTACTCATGAAGAAAATCCTACATTAAGAATCCTGCTAAAACACACAGACATACACAAACACACATACACATGTGTACAGTATAAACACCCCACATAGCCACCCATACACAGAGCTCTCAAATGCATTCTGTGAGTGTGTGTGTGTGTGTGGGGAAAAGCTGCTCCTGTCTCTCAGGGCATTTCCTTTAGATGATTTGTCCGTTTCCTCGTCTCGCCTTACTGATGGCTCCTCGCTCCTGTTAATATTCATCTGGGAGAGTGAGCAAAGGGGATGAGTGAGAGGTGCACACACACACACACACACACACCCCTCTTCATTTATATAGCCAGCACTATAGGCTTTACAGTCTCACTGCAATCTCACTGTTCTTGGTGTATATATATATATATATATATATATACAAACACACACACACACCTAAATACAATGTTCTGTTCCTTATATGTTATATTTACATATGAAATGAAATGTATTAATAACTTCCTCTATATGTACTGCATACGTTTGTATGTATTGTTTGAGTGAAACCAGTGACACACATTTCTGCTCTATTTATCTCTTTATTTATATTATTATATTATATATCATCCCTATCATGCAAATATCTGACATTCTGACTAAATCCTTGCTATTTTTCACTTTTTGACATATATGAGTTTTTCTGTGACAGTGGTAATATATATATATATATTATTTATTTTTTTATTTTTTTCCAAGTATGTTACAATAATTAAATATTAAATGTGAATTAAAATGTGCAGACCGTGTTCTCTATAGAGGATGAGTAACCTGTTCCACTCAATATTTCAACCATTATTATAATTATCATTATTATTATGCCCTGTATATATATATATATTGGATGGTTTCTTTTAGTCTTGGATTCTCTTTTCCTGATTCACTGCTGTTCAAACAAGCCGGAAATTCCAGATATGTGTCAAAACAGTGTCAGAGCATGAGGCCTAAATACTGTAAGGAACCAAGACTCCAAACAAGAACCCGTCCTGTTATGGTTGACACTGAAGAGAGTGCACTCATGGTGGGTTTCATGGCTTAACACTAACGCCACGCTGGCGCTGAGTGCTTCACCCCTCCCTCAGCAATGCCAACAAAGAATAAAACTAGTTTACTGCTTTTCTCACTGTCACCTAACACAGCGTGACTGCCTCACTGCCATCTCACATAACGTGGTTCAGTACATTGTAGTGTTACTGTGCCCCTAAACATAATCTCGCATTGCTGCACTAAACAGTGGTTTCATGTAACAGAAACAGCACTAACTGCTTTAGCAAGCTCCCTGCAAGCCTCTTTCAGTTACTATGCCTTTAGGACTGATATATACACCAATCAGCCATACCATCAGCACCACCTGCCTGATATTGAGTAGGTCCCTATACGTTGTGAGGTGGGGCCTCTATGAGAGTCCATGAGCCTGAGCGTGCCCATGAACCTGTCGACGGCTCACTGGTTGTCCTTCCTTGGAGCACTTTTGGTAGATACTGACCACTGCATACTGGGAACATCCCACACTGTAGATGGGATGGGACTGTATTGATGACAATGTAAAACCTAAAGTTAAACCCAGCACCCGAGCAAGAAGTGGACTTGCGAGGGAAGCTATAAAGAGGCCAACAATCACTTTGAAGGAGCTACAGAGTTCAGTGGCTGAGACTGGAGTGAAGGTGTACCAGCATGGAAGGCTGGCTAGGAAGAGGACAATACTGAAAAAGCAAGCCAAAAAAAAATAGAGATTGCTAGAAAGTATCAAAGTAATTTGTGGTCAGTTAAGACAAATATTGGGCGTTTTAGGACAAAAATCCAAACCCATTCAAGCCCATTCCTCAACAAATACCATCCAAACAGTGAAGCATGGGGATGGAAGCATCATGCAGTTGTCGTCTTCACAGGGGTTTGGACAACTTTCTTAAACTGAAGGATGAATGGACGGCAACACGAACACTGCAAGACACTGCATCTACTTCAGTCCACTAAAAAGTTTCACCTTTCAGCTGGACAAAAAATCTGATGACCTACTAGAAGGTCACTGTCTGCTTTGAAAACTACAGACAAGTAAAATATGCATCTATTCCATGATTTTATACTCGTAAGTTGCTAAAATGCTCACCCAAAAATCCAATCACTGCAAGACTTTAAGCATCTAATCCACATACTTAAACATTCCCAGCAGTCATAATATTTCACGGTAATGGATTTGCAATACAAAACGCGCACATGTTGACCGATGAATCAACTCCTCTCCCGCTTGCCATTTTCCAGCGGACGGCCCCTTATCCCCAGCTCTCCAACCCTGAGCCGGCCGCTCGTGGTGGAAAAGCAATAACGCGCGGGATTAGAGGCAAATAAATATTTTATTGTAAAACTCTCCAACAACAGTGTGGCAGGCGGCCATGTGGACGCGAGGCAGAGATAAGCTCCAGCAGACGGGAGACTTGTGGCTCTAGACGAGCTGGCCCGCGACGAACTCCAACACAAAACAATGTCAGCTGCTCATAAATCAATGCTAAAACAGAGGGGCCTTGCGGAATTCATTGTTCAGCGCTTGACCTTTGGCTAATTTCGCCCTTAAATACCATTTTGACTTTCACAGCGCTCTCGAAATAGATAAAGTAGAGCACGCCGGCCTGCACCGAGGGCTGCTGACACATATATGAATTATTGTGAGCATTTGTGGACTTGTGAGAATTCAGCACTGTCGGTATTAGTAAGTGTTGGGTTGATACATGTTGGTACACAATGTAAGCTATTTAAGCCTTTCCAGTTCCAGCCAACTGTTCTTTGTGCCACTTTATCAAATATTCATCAGGAATGAGTCAGAACATTACGCTGCTGATACGCTGAGAATTACACAATGTGGTTTTAACAGCAGAACTACCAGGGCGGCTTTGTTTTGGATAAGTCGCAGTTAGGTGTTGTGTGATTAGATTAGATTCGATTCGATTTGATCGCACTTGCTGTGACATTTTTCTCCATCTTTTCTCCATTTAATCATGTGGATATTTGATCATTTGAACAATATTGAGAGATTGGAGGAGAATAAACACATACAACTGAAGAAATGTTCTTAAAAAATCCTGTAAAATATAATTAACAGAAGTTTTCTTTTGAGGGAAAAGTTAGGACACGCCCACATTTATTACTAAAAAATAGAAAATGGTAAATTAATGGTATCCCTCTGTTGGAAAACATACAGTTAACTATTGTTTTTACAATATGAGATATAACTGAAATACTTTGCTATAATGCATTTTTAAATAAATTTAGTTATTCAATTTTCCCCTTATTTCCCAATTTGGTACTACCAATTAACTCACCTGTACATAGCCCCCTTCCTCCGACACTAGGAGGGTAAGGACTTTACACATGTAAAGCCCGAATCAGCCCCTTTTCCAACTGCTGTTGATTGGGCATTGCTTGAAGGAAAACGACAGGTCCCCAGACCCCAGATGCTGGCCAACATTGCTTAAGAGTGATGAGAAGTCTACCCACCCACCCATCTACCCACCTGGAGAGAGCTCGGCCAGTTGTACTCTCTCTGACTCCGGCCACTGATGGCAAAGCAGCATGGCTCGGGATTCAAACTCTCGACCACTAGGTCATAGCGTTAGCATGTTAGACCACTGAGCCACATGAAGCCCATTAGTGAAGTTTTACTAAAACTAGAAATAAGGAAATGCCTCCATGGTTCCACAGTTTGATTTAGAACACAAGTTCCAAACAGGGGCTTTTTAAGTCAAGAAAAGAAGTGAAGAAGTCAATGACTCCTACAACACCCTAGCTCTTAGAGTCAAGCCCACGCTCTACGTAGCCTGAGGTCATTACTCACTCTCCTCCTTCCCAGAGCCCTTTACTGCTGCATGTCCTTCCATTTCACAGTAACAGTAAGCTGTTTTTTTGTTTAGGATAACGTGATAACTGTTAAAATTTGCTGTTAATTTAATGCCAACCTTAATTTTACTGTAAACAGATGAATATATATATATTTTTAATAATAATCAGCTGCAGAACATCAGCTGCAGATGATCAGAACATGGCTAAAGAGGATTCTGGAGGAGCCTGTCTTATTTAAACCTTGATTGTGGACTGAAGTGAGTGCTTAAGACCACCATGGCCAGATCCAAAGAGCTCTCTGAGGCCTCCAGAAAGAAGGTTGTAGGTACAGGGGTTTAAAAGATTAAATTAGGATAAACAAGGCTTAAGTTTGCCTGAAGCCATCTAGACTAAGACCAGGACATCTGGAATAATGGGTTTCCTTCCCGGCCACCTCCCATGAAATTCATACTTTCTGATGATAGATGCGGAACGTCAACTGAGACATCAACTGAGGGAAGAGTGACCTGTACGTCCCGCGATAGAAACATCCATTCATCTTAGGCATCTTGCGGTCTGCTGTTGGGATGAACAGCCTAGGACAGCCATATCTATATTCCTATACAGCCTTATGTGATTTGTTTAGTTACATCACCTTCATCTCTCAATATCGTGAACATGAAGATCAAATGTCTGTGTGTTTAAATACGTTACAAAAGACAAAGGTTCCCATTTTTTTCCACACAAAAGTATCAAGTCAGTACTTGCAAATTAAACGCACAAATTACGAACAGTTCCAGGCAGATCAATAAGCACTGAAAAAAAAATTAACTGACATCTGTACTCTATAATACATGGGCTGTGAAAGACATCGAGAACTTTGAAAGCACCCTCAGGTTGGTAGATGCCCTCGTGGTGTTACCCTATACTGTACTGACAGCTAAAGGTGTTAGGTAAGCCTAAAAAAGGTGAAGAAGAAAAAAACACCCTACGTTGTAAAGCTGCCGAGAAAACTAATGACGAGAGCAGCCTTGGAAAGCTGTTTTCGTATGTATGATATTCAGACGGAGGGCTGCTCACGCTCATAGAAACGCCAATACATGAAATTCAAAGTGCAGTGTACTAACAAGGGACGGGGGATCTAATGCATTTTTGAGCGAGCCGCTTGCTCGGGCCGCGGATAAGCTTCTGCGCGACCAGAAGTTGTGACAGAAATCAAGATGTAAATGGGAAGTTTTACATTTGCCTTAACAGATGGTCTTGGAGCTGTATACCAATAAACAACGTCCCCAATGGCTGTGCCAGCACACAAATCCATGTGGACAGTTTACGGCCCTTATGTTCTACTCGCTCAAACTCGGAGGGGGGAGCCGTGTGTCCATATACTGAATCTTCCCATGCGTGATGGATTTCCCATGTCGCCTCCTATTCCTGGTGGACGCCCAGGTGAAGAGTAGGTACACTGGGACTGGTTCGATACTGATACCAATACTGATACCAATACTTTGACTTTGATACACTTCATATAAAAAATGCTTCTATATAGTACTGAAAAAAGGTTTTCTTAATGATAATGGTGTTATACAAATGGCAAAATCCGCAAAAACCTTGTATCTCATAAGTAGAAAAAAACTCTCTTAACTTTTAGTGGTTGTCAATGTAAAAAGCACAATCTTGACTAATTTTGGAGCAAATCTATTGGTCCATTCATCAGAAAATATTGTATAATAACAATGTGAAAAACAACTGACAGATTCACATTATGTCAAAAAGTGCAGAACAGCATTTTTGGCCTATATGTGGGTGATTTACTGTGCTCCAGCACAGCAGAATATTTAGGGTGGTGCTGGGGTACGGCAATGAAATATCTCTATTTTATGGATTTGAATGCATTTCTGAACTCACAACAATAAATGCTGCATTTCTTTATAAGTCAAATCCAAGTAAATGTTGATTCTATTTGTGCATTTTTATAAATATTTATGTATCAGCATCTGTATCAGTAAATACGTATAAAAAAGATTGGCGCCTGCCCTAAATACCCATATTGTTGCGCCCCTACAATCATGATTACAATATTATAAACACTGTTCATTTCATTCGAACTTCATTCCTGAAAATTTGCAGCTTCCTCGATCCATTCACAATCATACACAACCTATCAGCAATCCTCCCAAAACACATCCAAAATGTGTTCAATGTAGTTTTACAGCCGCTTATCTTTAATAATTATGAAAAACCTGTGGAATAACACACTGAAATTATTTTGTACATTAATCTTCAACCAAACTGGATTTATATTATTAAAACACATCTGAACGTAATTAGTGACTTTTGAAGTAGTGTGTGTTAAGTGTGACAGTTATACATCATGTTTACCATGTTTATCAGTAAGTCCTCAGGGCTACATAGTAAGTTATATACTGACATTTAACATATTCTTTACATTGCACTTAATATTTCAATGTATAATATTTCTACACTGCATTAATCATAAACAACAACTGCATTAAATCTTACAGACTCTCAAATATCAAAATGAGTCAGAATGTACATCCTACATGTATATAGGCAGTCAGGCTGTTGGCCTATGGATGGCTCCGAACACGAAGGCATGCAAACATGTCACTCCGAGTCGAGCCAGGCTGTGTGGATTTGACAGCGTGCGGGATGTGGGATGTGGAATGTTAGCAGCTATGACAGATATGTAGCGTGAGGGTCCATGCCATCGTACCTACACAGTGAAAGCCTAAGGCAGTAGCTGCCAAGACCAAAATACAGATACTATAACCACAGAAACGGACACACACACACTCACACACACACACACACAAGAAACGTCTAACTATCAACAACCCATCCAGTTCATGCATAAAACTACAGCGTTGCTGGATCCTAGAGGGGCATGGATGTTTGGTGGCAGATATTTGCAGATAAATCAGAAAAATCATATTATTATTATGATTATTATTATTATTATTATCATCGTCCCAATAGAGAAATTGCAATTGACATTTATTTACTCATAGTTACTTTCACCTGGACATTTGCTAAATAATGTAAAATATGACCCTAAAAATCGAATACTTCATGGAATAATCTCTTTACAGGTTAAATCTTAACTTTCAATGGATTTCGGAGCATTTCTATTGGTCCGTTCATCATGGAATTCGGACACAATGTAAAGAACAACCGTTGTTTTTATATTATGTGTAAAAAGTGAAAAGTAAGACTATGTTTTCATAGAGAGATTAGCACTATCTCGACATGAGGCAAAATATACTCCATAAGAAATCAGTAGGCTGAACACATGGGTAATAAAATCAACCCTCGAGCCGTAGGACGGATTATAACTCCGGCGGCTCAGGAGGTGGTATCTAAAAGCGAAGCAGCTCTGCTGCTTTTATGAAACCGCTGCTATAAACATTCAGCCACAATGCTGGACTCCAGCGCAGAGATGCAGTGTCACCGTGTGAGCCATAAAGCGGAGAAAGAGAGAGAGTGTGTGTGTGAGAGAGAGAGAGAGAGACATGCAGTATCCCCCCTGCAAAACAAGTACACTCCAAACGGCCATGAGCCCTCAGAAGCATCATTTAGCCGACACTAAGCCAGTGGTCAGAGAGCACTGCATAAATATTATTACTGCAGCAAATCTAATTTGGCCGTGCAGTTCTGCAGCAGGTTTAATGCCCTACACAGAGCCAGGGCGGACTCGGAGGCGGCCAGGGACTCCTCCTGCCCTTGTGTGGCCCGCTGTTTGTGCCCGGCTGTAATTGCTTTACACGCACCTCATGGTGGGGTGCTGGGGCGCTGGGGTGGAGAGGAAGGAAGCCTAAGCAGCTGTAAAGGGACTTCCAACGACAACTCTAGCACGGATGAGAATGGATATGTGCGTCTGTCTGTCTGTCTGTTCGTCTGTACGTATGGGTGGATAGGTGTGGATAGCATCAGGCAGAACAATATACCGGCAGTCGGTATTATCTGCTGATGAAAAGGTAAAGGGAATTATTAATATCGGTCTGATATTGGAATTATAGCCGAAGCATTCCGCGCATAATATTTAGCCTGCACTGGTGTCAGGCATTCTTCACTATTTCCATTCCTATTTTCCTCAAAACTCAAATACAGCATGACATGCGCCGCAAAATATGATAATCTCACCCAGTGAAAACGTCTTAAACCTGGTCAATGTACAGTGCTATGCAAATGATCTGATCTGGTCAACTGCAATACAATTAATTTGGTCAAAAAAATATTGTAATTTGAGAATGATAATGTGTGTGTTTATTAGAATAAATAAATAAATAAATAAATAAATGTCTGTTTTTGCCATTTCTCTTTTTGACAAATCTCACAGTTGTTTTTTTTATTAGAGAGTGCTAATCAATTTTTTCACATAAAATTAAAACAGGAGTTGATTTTGCATTGTCTCAAGAATCCATGATGAATGGACCAATAGCAATGCTCCAAAACTGGAGACTTGAGACTTGAAATTAAATCTTTTTATACTAACTTTCAATGAAAGTTACAAAGGTTTTTTCCTCCTCCTGTAAAGTTGCCGTTTTGGAGATACGAGGCTTTCCCGAGGAAGGTCAATATTTACAGCTCCTGTCCAATGCCTAGTTTACTTAACCCCTCAACACTCCAAGGCTTATCACACACTAAGGCATATTACTCAGTAACTACAGGGATGTCTGTAGAAACTGGTGGGGCCATTTTTTGGTAACAGAACTGTATAATAAAACCTCCGTCCTGCCGGCGGACCACTGTATCAAATAAAATCAGCTGAAGTTTAAAGTCAGAAGACACTTTCTCTTACTTTTTATTGCATTTATTAAAAATGTATATGGAGATCTTCGCAAAACCCACTTTCAGCTAGGAAACATATTTTCTCATATTTGTTTGACTGTCAAAAACAGTACTGTGTTAAAGCTTCCCCATTATTAGACTGTCTGATTCTACTGGCAGGTAATTCAATGTTCTTACTTGTTGAAAGATATTTGAAATTTGTTCATTCAAGAATAAAACTAGAACAATACCAAACGTTAATCTTTTAATACTGTAATAAATCTTCATGAGATTGTAATATATTACAAGATTAATCAAAATCTCAAAATGAAAAGAAAATATTGATTTTTTTTAGTGCGTCGTATCTGATTTAGCTTTTTCATGGAAAATGAATCCTTAGTCGACTCTCTTTAACCTGCGAGTTAAATGCAAATTTTAAAATATTCACTTTAAGCCTAGAAAATCCATCAATTTATTTATGTATAATATATTTATGATTTTTTTTTTTATAAAACTTTTGCTAATATTTTAACATATAAAGTGCAACTAACACGTGGATCTTCTTCTGCATTAAAGCAGATTGGGAGACTCTATAACAGAACTGAATCCTACACTGTGATTCTAAAACACGGACGATAGCAAACATAAAGTGTCTGAGTGTCCAAACTTGTGACTGGCACTGCATGTATTCATTATTACCAACACCAGTACAGGCTGAGGATGTGCTGGTGTTGTGTTTGATTGTAGAGCTTTTTGGCGAATCCCTCCGTGCCTCGACTGAGAGGGGAAGCAGTTCTGAGATGAGTGCTGTGATTTCAGCATTGATGGGTCTTTTTCCACAAAAGCGAGCGAGCACCCACTGCCTCTGCTGTACACACGCACCAAAATAACCACAGACACACACACACACAGGCGTGTACACACCGACTTCAACACACTCACAAACACTCGATGCAGCGTTTTTCTTGATGCTTCTCCTCATTTGACTTTTCAGTGCATACATCACATTTTTCCTTATTTCCCCCTCATGTCCAAAGAAATAGATGGACAAAATGGACAAAAGTATTGGGACACATCCAGTTAATCACTGAATCCGGGTGTTTCATTCTGTCCCATTGCCACACTGGAATAAAATCAAGCCCCTAGCCACGCAGTCTGGCTTTCCACACTTTAGTGAGAGAATAGGTGGTCCTAAAGAGCTCACTGAACTCCAGCGTGGTTCTGTATGTAATAGGAGCCACCGCTGCAGCGAAAAGTCCTAGATCTTCCACCATCAGCTGTGAGTGGTTTTATTGAACAGTGGAAGTGTTCAGGAACCACAGAGAGCAGCTCAGCCACAGAGTGTCAGAACAGGTAAAGTTACAGAGCGGGGTCCGGGCCGAGTGCTGAGCTCAGAGCAGAGTGCAGAAAAGACTCCAACTGACTCAATAACTGCAGAGCTCCAGACCTGCTGCTGTTAGAGCTGCAAAGAGGGACCAGCTCCATATTAATGCCTGTGGGTTTAGAATGGGATGTCATAAAAGCTCCTGCAGATGTAATGTGGAGGTGTCCCCATGCATCATCTTAAGGTCAATTTGGCTTAGATGTGCTTTCACCATCCACTCTAAACCTCGAAACCTCCACCTAGAACCCCACCTTTCATCCACTGGCCACTTTATGAGGTCCACTGAGGTCCACTCACCTCACAGGTCCCCTGGTTTGGTGTACACTTGCACACCAAACTCCATTCATCACCGGCCAGTTTCAGACCAAAGGAGGGCTGACGACAGAAGACAGGTCTACAGGATGGTAGCTCCATAATTGCTTACGGGGAACAGATGAACTATCCCTGATGAACTGTCCTTTTCTTTGTCTGCCGTCTTAAAAAATAAAGGGTCTAGGATGAGAGATTCAATGGAGGAACCAAATTTGGTTCCATTAGAAACCATTTTTTTGAGAGATGTGAATGTGAACCTTTACATGCACTTCTTCAAATGCTGAAATGGTTCTTTTAAGAGACCAATTTTTTTCTTTTATGGCATCGCATAAAAAGAATTACAAGTCTGAAGAGAAATTAAGCAGATCTCAATTATTTTTTGATGAAAGATCACTAATTAATGAAGTCCTTCTCCTAAACCCCTTTAGGAGAATCCAGGAGGTCAACATCAACATCGACATTCTGGACACAAACGAGAAGAGCATGGGTTCTCCTGGGGTTTCTGAGATGTAGAAGAAAGCTGTAAAAGAAATGAGGAGATCTTACATGAGTAGTACTCATCTGAGACTCATCTGAGATTCACCCCCACCTGCCCAACAAGAGTTAAGCCACCTGTGAGACATTATTTGGATCAAGGTGAGAAGTGCAGATGGTGGTTTCTCAGGAGCTTGAACATTGCTTAGGTCTCACATTGACCTGAAGCAGGACTTAGCTGTGTGTAGTAGGATCTAGCATTGATCATATCTTAGCTCTGGGTTAATTTGTGTCTGCACACCAGCAAGATGGGCCTACAAGGAAATGGTTTCTAATAAAGTGGCCAGTAGATGTTAGTGCTGAGTTGCAGCCACTTTAGCTACGTTTCAATGACTAAAAAGGTTAATACTGCCCTTGCATCTGAAAATCCGACCCTCTGACAGTGTTTCACATTTAGTAATCCCACACCGCGACCCAAGCGCTGCCATAGAGGCGCCCGACGAAATCTCAAGAAAATAAAACAGGAGTCAACTGCTACAGCGGGTATCTGTTACACTGGAAGTGACACTACCGCTCCACCATATAGCCTCCTATCTGCGAGCAGACAGATAAGAATTTGATTTAACATCCAATTAAAAGGCGTCATTGAAAAATTACTTCAAATAAGCCTTTTATTTTCTTTAATCAGTCTTCGATTCAAGTCTTCCCCAGGCCTGCTCAACCACAAATCGGGGACTCATGAATTTTGATTAAAAAATCTAAGCCCTCTCCTAGCTGCCACCGATTTCCTCCTCCGTTTTTTTTGTTACAGTGTTTGATAGAAATTTAATAAATCTATGAGCCCCTGCCAGCTCAATTTATCATCCCTTTTCCACCAGACTAGGCCATTATGCCCACGCGGCAAATTACGCGGGAGCCAGCTAACCAAAACTTCACAGAGCGAGATTGAAGAAGAACTATAATCACTGCCACTGAACCATATAATTGCAATAGAATACGGCTAGCTGAGACATTAGCCTGCACTCTAATGTAGGACTTCCTCATCCCTGGTTGAAGCGCAGGGATAATGTTCTCATCCAGATGCTGCAGATGAGGGAGGAGGACTGATGTTTTCGGGGTTTTTCTTTGTTGGTTTGTTTTTTTGGTCAGTCTGAGAGAACGGAACATATTGATCAGTGTGGAGCTACACGAAGAAAAAGGAAGCACAGTGGTCAACAAGCAAGACGTCAACAAAGTGATAGCCTGGGCAGCTAATATAGTTCATAGTGTTCTCTCCTCCTTTTTGGCACAATGAACAATGACACTGCTCTTCAAAAAATGACTGGGAACAAGAACTCGATAGTGGAATCTGTATGGGGGCATGGGGAGCCATTCTTGATAGAATACGCCCTATATAGCTCTATAATTGCCATACCTTAATTCCTTAATTCCATTTAAAGTAAAGGTTAAAAAAGGTGCACGTATTTGTCACTGTCCTCCACAGTTAACCCATATGTGGTAGTGAACACACACACACGTGAACTAGGGGCAGTGAGTACACATACACCCAGAGCGGTCGGCAGCCAACTCCAGCACCCGGGGAGCAGAGAGGGTAAAGGGCCTTGCTCAAGGGTCCAACAGTGGCAGCTTGCCGAGCCCGGGAATCGAACCCACAACCCTGTTATCAATAGCACGGTGCTCTAACCGCTAAGCCACCATTGCCCCTCTAGTGGTCTTTGGACACTTATAATCAATTATAGATCAAAAGCCTTTAACCCCTTAAAAAGCCTATTGCCCACCAGCAGGCCGAAACGTCTATTACTAAAGAATAGCTCCACCAGTTTGTACAGACGTCCCTGTAGCTACTGAGTAATAGACCTTACTGTGTAATAAGCCTTGAGGTTTTAAGGGGTTAATAACACTACCATACCGAATCCTTAACTTGCTATACATTAACCCTCTAACACAGCAAGGCTTATCACACACTAAGGTGTATTACTCAGTAACTACAGGGTCTTCTGTACAAACGGGTGGGGCTATTCTTTGGTAACAGACGTTTGTAATACCACTTACGACCTGCTGGCGGACCATTGGTTGTTTAAGGGGTTAATAACTATAAACCTTTGTACACTGTTGGCCAAACGCCTTATCGTACAGCAGTGGAAGTCAGAGGGCAGCCTTTTAGTCAAGCAGTAGCTCAAGGTAATGTGGGTAATGCGCTGCATATGAAGAGGATTTACTGTATGTTTACTAATAGTGATAATATCCTAATATCCTCCTGAAAACGTGGCAACCCCTTTTTTTAACAAACGGGCAGATGGTTGTGACAAGGCTTGTGTTTAGATTGACACACCAGCCAGTTGAACAGTCAAATATAAGATTTTACTTACTATATTTTAATCAAGGGATACACTGTACATTGTCTTGTTGGTATACTGTACAACTTGCATTACAAATACATAAATAAATAAATAATAATCATTTTTCTAAATTAAGTAAGCAAAAAGCTTGTACAGATATTGTCACTTATTGACCGATATCTTCCTAAGAACTTTTTCCTAAGAAAAATTTGCTCTTGAGAAAAGTCCTAACAAGAAGTTGGATTCATGGTGCGTATTTAATAGTGGAGTCAACGTTAGCGTGTTTTTAACGCAAATTAATTATCTTACCAAGTTTGGCCCCAACTTCCTCCCATAGGTCTCTCTCTCTTAACAGAGCCTAGTGACATATCAATCAGCATCAGAATCAGAGTCAATCCTTTAATTTGCGGAAATTAGCGCTTTTATTTAGCGATGTAAACACAGCGTTGCTACTGTTGAGCTCAGACGGTAGATTACTCTTTATTTATGCTGAAATATGGATTAAATCTCATAAGTAACTTTCATTCTAATTCCCCTTTTAAATCTAATGAAACATTTTAATAGACTGACACCACTACTATTCAACCCCCCGAACTGTTCACAGCTCTGCTCTTACAGCGGTGTCCTCGTCAATCGAACAAACCCCACATAAGAAAACATTGGGGAATGTGAGAATCTTCATGAAAACTGCATAAGTGGGTTTTAAGAAGACATTTATTCTTCAGAGCGGTTGGTGAATGAGGCCCATTGTTAACATGACGCAGCTATTTCTCTGTATCAATACTGCATCACTCAGCTCTACGCTCATCAAAGCCTCTTCCATAGTATGAAGAGTAATTTGTACTTCAAACTTCACTTCCAGGCTGTTGTTCCCAGCTAAAAGCACTCTGAAAACCTTTACCCAAGATTTAACCACCTGAGAGCACTTGTGAGTGCTGACAACCAGGGGATAAAATGTGTGGGCTTGGTGGTCTTTGGTATTTTTTTTTTACAAAACTGTGCTGTCAAAAAAAATAAGGTGGTACTGTTTTCCAAACGCACCTTAGCACAAAGATGATTCTAAGGGTCAAGCAGGCATCACTCCCAACACTATCTCTCCAGGTTGGAAAGATTGTAACAGGCAAGCGTACGGATCTGAGCCACTTTGACAAGAGCCAGATTGGGATGACTGGACGACTGGAGGGTCAGAGCACCTTCAAAATGACAGGCAGGTCTTGTGAGGTGTTTCAACTATGCAGAGGACAGTCCCTACCAAAGTGCTCCAAGAAAGGACAAGCGGTGGAACGGCGACAGGGTAATGGGGGCTCAAGGCACGATGATGTAATCCATGGAGGCCCCACCTCCATCACAAGTTTCAGGACTGAAAGAACTGGGCTTCCATAAATGAGAGGTTTACATACATGTACCTCTGAAACCCTTTAGACTGTGTGTGTAAGCCCACTCTTCAGTACTCTTATTTAATTGTTGACGCAGTTTCATAGGCCCTAAACTAGAACCCTGTGGGACCAAACAGCTAAATGATAGTTTTTGCTTTAGGATTAATACCTGAATCATTAAAATAGGGTTTAAGGGGTTAATGTAAGTTGCATTTATTTGAACACCAGCAAAGACACCACCAGCCCTCTGTTTTTCCTCTGAACATGTCCATTCAGAGCCCAGTGAGCAGCGGCCATCATTCGTTTGGTGAGAGAAATGTGTAAAAAACTGGCTCTGGCAGGACTCATTTTTCAAACGGACGCAGTGGAGCCCACCCCCTCATCGCCAGGGGTGACAGCACTGTGATTGGACACACAAAGTGTCCAACAGCATATGCCTGTCATGACATTTCCACGGCGACCCCGGCTCCACTGGTGGGCAAAGGCTGTTGGGGGGGAAAAAAGACAGCTCTGTGCGAACTGTGACTGAGCACCCCCCTCCAACTCACACACATACACCTCCCGCGGCCCACCCGCCCTCCTCTGCGCCCTTTCTCTGTGCCGAATCCATTAGGAGATTCACCCCCTTTCTCCCTGCCCCCCACTTTCCCACTTTGGGCGCGTAAAATGCCCAGCGACGTTCCAGCCAGGCCAATAACATGCTTTTGATTAATTTAGAGCTGTGCACAAGGGAAGGCTTCGGCGCATTTGCATCTTAGCAACGTAGTATTGCCTTCTTGTGAGAATTTATGCAAATGTATGCCACGACTATAGTTATGTTTTGATTTACACAACAGGGCGGCTGGCCCTTTCACCACTAAGTGCAGGAAGACCCACTACAGATCACGGTGCGCTGATGTGTTTCAAAGTTCAAGAGCAGCATTACGGAAGCGCGATTACCTCAGTGTGATAATTAGTGCCGTTCATTCTCAATTTCTACCCATCGCAACTTCCTAATCCTTACAGTTGTACGTATTAAATCTAAAAGGCCATAGAGTGCTGTTCGCACAGCCATTTAGAGGTGTTGCTAACCGAATCAGCCTGTTTAACATCGCTGATATTGTGCATAAGTAATGGATTCTGCTCACATTTGGTGCCTTAATTGGAGCCTGAAGTGGAGAATAAGCATTAGAGCCTGTTTTTCTTGGCAGCAGACGAGACGGCAGTTTCGGGTTACTGGCTTTACTGCGCCGGGCCTCACAGAACTCCAACTCGTAGAAATGGTTAGGTGGTGGCTAGGAAAGCAATTAAAGCTACAAGGAGAGGTTAGGATGACATGATGTAGCTATAATAGTCAGCGAGGACAAGAGGTTTTATAGAAAAAATAATAATAATCAAAAAAGGAAAACCAAATTTGGGTCAGTTATTGAACTCACATATAGTACAACATATATATATATATATATATATATATATATATATATATATATATATATATATATATATATATATATATATACATGCATAAAAACAGGATTTCTCCAAAACTGACTAAAATACAAGTAAAATGGGCCTCCTAACAACACTGCAAGACCTGCTAACCTCCATCAGATACCAGCACTGAAAGCTTTCATCTTCAAAAGAAGGGAGTAAATCAAGCTCCACTCTCGCTCCAGCCCTGAAAACATCCACAGGTGTTTCTGTTCATGCTTCTCATACTATAAGAAGACGTCTCAAGGCTGTGGGACAAAAAAAAACAAAAAAAAAACAGTTGACGGACACGATCAAGATCAAGGGATCCAGGCATTATCAGCTCTCCATCGCCTCTATCAAGAAAAAAATCAGGGAACTGCTGGTGATTTCAAGAACAATGGCCTGTCTAAGTCAGAGTCCAGGTCTTAACATCACTGAATGTGTGTAGGACGACTTGGACGGCAAGAAGCAGAAAATGCTCTGACTTCTGAGGCTGAACTTTGGAGGTGTGAAAAAATCTCCCTGCAGAAACACTGACGGCGAGTCTTCTGAGAAGGATCTGGAAGCTGTAGTGAAGATGAAGGTGGACTTACTGAACACTGAAAAATAACAGCAATGGTTTTGACTGGTAACTAAATGAAAATAAAGGGTGGTCAATATAAATCTAAATCTAAATCTGTATATGCGGACAAAAATATTGGGACACCTGCTCAAGGGTATTAAAAAAAGAGCCTAACCTGCTTTTGTTGGAGTAACTCCACTGTCCAGGGAAGGAGTCTAGATTTCTACAAGATTTTGGAGCAATGCTGTGAGGATTTGATTGCATTCATGAGGTCAGGATGTTCAATGATCACCACTCTACGTCATCCTTAACTCCCCAACTCATGCCAAATGTATTGGCTGGAGCAACAACCATCATTCCAGTCCCACTGCTCCACAGCTCAGTGCTGGGGGGGCTTTATACCCCTCTAACTCAGGCCTGGCATTAGACAGCATGGTGCTGATGGGTTTATAGCATGTTTATCTGCTATAGAGTCCTATCCTATTGCCAATGCAGCTCTATAGAGACAAGACAAGCTGTGTGTGTGCATTTGCACATCTGTATCAGCATTGGGTGCAACTTAAGTAACTTAAGCAAAGTAGCTAACAACATTTGGGCATGTCATGTATCTTTGCTGTTGTGAAAAATGGTGACTTTACAGGGAAGGAAACAACCTTCTTAGCTTTTCTTTAGCTTCTTGGTCATTTTGGAGCATTTCTATTGGTCCGTTCATCGTGAATTTGTGACAGAATGTAAAGAACAACTGCCAGATTCAGTCAGTTTTTTCTTAGTGACAGGAATAATATATATATTTGTGTGTGTATCAACATGTCAGCACAGGCCAGTGATTGAGCTCCTGCAAACTGAGCTGCCATTAGCAATAAGACGATTACACCCCCATCATGAGAGCGGTACATGTTTTGTAATAGCTACTCTTGAGCTTGTCCTTCACGTCCTGAAAATGACAGAAACGCATGTGTCACTTTTAACTGCATGAAAAATACCATCTGTTCAGAGCAGGTCTGGAAGCGCTCCCGTATTAAAAACGCTGACCCCGGCTTTCGCTCTCCTACAACTCCCTCTCTCTCTCCCTCTCTTGCTCTCTGCGGCTCTCTCGAGACCAGATTGTGTGCGGCTTGAGTGAGTGTGTGTGCGGGATGTGTGGTGTGTATTTCTCTCTCCCCCTGACGGGCACAGTAGGCTAATGAAACCTTAGGATGTGTGCACAGGGGCTCTGAGGGATTATCAGTTCTCCATCAGCTCTAGCACCTCATACACACTCACAGTGTGTGTTCAGAGTGTGTGTGTGTGTGTGTGTGTGTGTGTGTGAACACGCTGGGAAATTACCATGTGTTCTAACATACACACCGCTTACCACACAGTGACTCATAAACACTGCAACCGCCACCCCTCTCTCCCACCTCTACACAGAGGCCCTCCTAGTCCTCCCTCCTGGAGCTGCCCTCAGCATGACTTTGAGCTTCACGTCTCCCTCAGAATCTGAGGACTGAGGGTTTTTTTTCCCTTTCCCTTCCGTCACCCAGCCTCCTGCGACTCCGCCAGAAATCAAAACCCACTTAGAGCCCCAAATTACCAACATCTCTGATAATTCAAATCAGCGCCCTCGTAAATGTCAATAGTTAGCAGCCGCTGTAATTGTGGCGGCGGAAATTTGCATCAGATATCATCTCCAGCGTCGCAACGGAGAATACACAACAATAATTAATTGCCGCTGAACCGCTTCCCCTCGTGCCGCCCGGCGACAAGGCGGAGAATAAAGCGAGATTGACGGGTTCTTCAAACGGGGCCAGAGAGCGAGTCGAACTCTGTTTCCCAGCACGCCCGTCCGTGGTAGGGGGTTTGATTCTGCATAGAGTGGACGTCGCCCTCCTCGTCTGAGGACCTGGAGGTCTGGGCTTTTTTTCTCACCAGTAATTGACACCATCTGTAGCTGTAAGAAAAGGCAGCTCTGCCTCGGCTATCGACGAGACAGGCTAGCCTGGCCTTGCAGAGATTAAGCGCCATTGATCTGCTTGGATAAACTCGCTGAGGTTCAGCGGGTGGCTGGCCTTCGGTGTGCAGCGCCGCCTCATCAAACGCTAAGTCACCTTCTTGCCTTGCCGCTTGCTCTTGTTTCTGTGGCCGCACAGCTGCTCCCTCCATCAATATTGCAGCACAGGGCCGTCTCCGTTTCATAGAGACACTTTGTGACCCAAGCTCAAGTCCAAGCCACAAGATTAGTAAGAACACTGACTCTCAGATAACAGACAATAATGTGGACTCTGAGCAAAAGGGGTGACTGATCATGCAGTTCTGTGGACAACTACATGTTGGGTCAAGCTAATGGACCGGCACCCTGTCTAGATGGTACTCCTGCCTTGCAATCAATTCTTCCAGGTAGGATCCAGACCCACCGCCACTCTGACCGGGAAGTAGCGGACAAGACGATGGATGGATGGGTCAAGTTCACCCTGCAATGGACTGTTCATGTTGGGCTCACATGGGTTGAACATGGGCTAGGTGGGTTCTAGGTTGGCATGGGCCCTGACTGGGTTTATACATGTGTTGTTATGGGACCAAATGGGCTCCATCGTTACAGCCCACCCTTATCTCACATGGGTCCCGTCTAGGCCCCATGTGCAGTGTACAACACAGATGGAGCCCAAGTTTAACCCCTCCTGATCCCAGCATCGGCCCTGTCGGCATCCATTTGTGGTGCCAACATGGACAAAACTTCCTGGTTCCTAGTTGGGCTACCCATACAGGCCCAACATGGGCATGTTTCCTGGGCTGCCTTGCACCCTGTGATTCCAGGTAGGCTTTGGAACCACCCACTGTATTTGGGACTGGACCAAAAGGCCAAATTTTGCATGTAGTGCACTGTTGGAACTTCAGGACACAGGCTTGCTGTAGGTCTGAAGGTTGGCTTTGGTGAGCATTCCTCTGTTAGAAGGCTTCTGTTGGCGGCACAAAGAAGAGTCCCAGGCTGCTCCAGGTCCACAATCATTCCTAGATCTAAAAAAAAAAAAAAACAACAACAACAAGGCCCTTCTGTTCACTGTGTTGCAGGTGCAGCAGTTACAATAAATCCTTGCACCCTCTCCAGCACTTCCACAAAGTCATCAGACCGGCAACGTTCACAAAAAGGCTATAGCAAGGTGGGTGTCTGGTGTACCCTTCACCCCTTGATCAGGGACACCACATTGGGAGTTCAGGTTTAAAAGAGGGACATTAGTGGGTCTGTTTCCCCCTACTGTGCCCGGGCACTCTGACTGGGCAGCTCTGTCTGTAACCTGTTGCTTAATCCTCTTTACAGGGAAAGAAAAGCCGGGTATTGTGGCTCAGGTGTCAGGGGAGTAAGCTTTTACCGCAGCCATTCTTCCACGCTGATGCTCTCTTGGTTACATAATATCGCAGACGATTGTGAACTTTCGGAGGAAAGAGAAGGTGCAGGCATTTGAGCCGTTGGCAGTTCTGTGTGTCCCCATGTTGAGCTGGATCTAGTGTCGGGGTAAAGCAGATCCTTGTAAAGGCCGGACATCCAGAATGAGCTCCCTTGTAGTTGCAACTGTGTTGCTGTCAGAAGAAAGCCCTGTTGACTGCACTTCTGCTCTTCTTTACATGGCATGAACACACCCTGACAAGTGGACGAATGGAAAAGCAAACATTTCAAGGCTGGCACTGACAGATTTTTTAAGGTTATGTTTTTGTTTTGGTTGCAAGCCTTTAGCAAGTTAGCAGGTATGCTAATGTACGAGCTGATGTACGGCCATTTGTGTTATGAGATAGTAACACTTCTACATATAGAAGTTTTGCATTAGCATGGATTTTAACTAAGAGTGCACCGATCTGACCCTCAGTGTCGGCCCGATACTGGCCACAGGAAAATTTGAATAATTTGATTTACCACCCTGTTACACTAACTTAGTTCGTCAATAAACAATATACTGTTACTGTTTGAATGACATCAAAACAAGGAAGTGACATCATTTAAGACCTTGGAGAAGCTAGAAGCAAAAACAGCAAGATCTGACATTATTTTATGTCCCATTACCCCAAATTATCACGTAAGTACATGGTTCTAGCCTAAAAGCTGGTGTTTTTTAGGCTTCATAACTCGGGATCAGTGTACCTTACAGACAGATATACTTATATTATAACAAGAAGCAAGACTTACCCTAAGCATGGTTTTATAGTCTTTACAAGCAACAGCTCTAATTGCTGACGTGAAGTAAATTTATGGTCACATTATGTCTGGGCGGTATGGTAAACATACTATATCACAATATTTAAATTTATTTTTTTAATGATACACAATATTTATCATGATACATGTAATCATAGACTAAAAACATCAGTAGCAAAATATTTTTTATAAACTACTATTCAGATCCTCTTTTGTACTGAATACAGTGATGTATACTCAACATCTGCTGCTCTTCATCTAATTAAACCAGTCTAATTACACTGTTAGTAATGAAAACTGCTGCTGATCAGTGTTTATTAAACAGTATCACAGTGTGTATCACGATAACAATAAATTTATCACAATACGATAAAATATCTTCATATTGCCCAGCTCTAGGTCTAATAATGGTCAGATTTGTACAAATATCTCAATTCTCCAATTCAGGTATATTTAAAGAGGCCTAGAATCACCTGACAGTACCGTGGCATGTGTGATAGTCTCTTATAAATTCTTTGGAATGTTTAGGTGAATAAAGTTATGGCAAACTACCAAAAAATCACGCAAACCTGGCCTCGGGGTCCTAAGGGGTAACGGACGAAAAATGATGGTATCGGATTGCTTTTGGTACTGTAATGTTAGTACTGATATCAGACATGAAAAAATGGCATCGTGCCGCCCCTGGTTGTAACCTGATTCGTAGATGACACCCAAGAAGCTCGGAAAAACTATTCGGACATATTTCACTCCATGATAACAGCTTTTGCAGAACAGTTGCGAGTTTCACAAAACAGATTTTGTTGCCTGTTTGTTGCTGCCATCAGCCTCTGTTATGTGAGTAGCTCTGTGTTGTGTGCTGCTGCCAGAGCTCCGTAACCGAAGCTGTGGAGAGCTGGACTTTGGCACCTGCTTCTTCCTGTTGATAATCTGCAGCCCCGGGCGACCGCGTCTGCAACCCAGAGCACCAGTCCAGGTGGTAAGGAAAGCCAAACCGCTATCTCCCGCAACCCTTCGCTCACTCCCTCCCTCCGCACACCCACCCAACCACCCACCCGGCCCACACAGCCGGTTCCTGCCTCGCCCGGGGACACCAGGCAGCCGTGCGGACAAATGCAAGACTTAAATCACATTACCCGTGAGACTTTGCAATCCAGCGCCGGTTCTAACCCTATGGTGGATATGCAGCAGGACGATTTACCAAAACTGCAATGCTTCTAATTAAAGACTGACTGTGTTGGAGGACAGTGTTTGCAACTAATAGAGATGCTAATAAATAACTTTCCCCTTACCTGAAGTACAGTTCTTACTGTAACTAATAAAAGTGAAGGCTTTCAATATGAGAATATAGCCATACCACAAACTGCATGCCTTGCATTGTGAAGTATTTGCCTTAATGGGTTCTAAGACTGTATGTGACGATGTTACCTACAAAAACTGAACAGAAACATGAACAAAATTCAAGCTTGATAAAGGAGCAGGTGCCACTTGCATCTACGAATGTGCATTATCCACAAACCAAAATACTAGA
The DNA here is from genome assembly GCF_030463535.1 of Salminus brasiliensis. Classification (NCBI taxonomy): domain Eukaryota; kingdom Metazoa; phylum Chordata; class Actinopteri; order Characiformes; family Bryconidae; genus Salminus; species Salminus brasiliensis. The sequence goes on along the minus strand of NC_132896.1, from coordinate 29,440,892 downwards.
GGGTAGATTTTAAGCATAAACCAACAATAATAATTTTGACATGAAATATTAGAAAATATTATTTCTTAAAGTGTAAAATAAAAATTCTGATAATATTTCATCTGTACATGACTATTTTCAAATGCCTATATCAACCAATGGAATGTGCATAAAAAATAATCAAATTAATGTTAATTTTTTATTAAACCTTTAGAATTTACTGTATTTTGTGTATCCCTGATTTACTAAAATATTTTATTTTGGAAAAAAAATAAAGAATTATTTAGATTTACCACCCCGTTACACTAACTTATTTTGCCTATAAATAATATACTATTGCTTTAAATGACATCACAACGAGGAAGTGACATCATTTACACTTTACAGGGGCTTGAGCACCGGGTTATTGATCACAGGGCTGTGGGGTCAATACCTGGGTTCGCTAAAGCTGCCACTGTTAGGCACCTGAGCAAGGCCCTTAACCCTCTTTGCTCTCTGGGCTGCCCACTGCTCCTGGGCCTGTGTGGTCATTATATCACAGTGTGTGTAATCTACCACCCCGTCACATACCACCCTGTCATATTGTTGTGAATATGGCTCTGTTATGAATAAAAAGCATAATCATAATTATTAATATGGGTTTTATTTCATGCATAGGGTAGGAAAATAGGTTTCCTGCTGACAATTTTGAAAATTGCAGTGTGAACTGATCACTGATCAACTACTTCACAAACCATTGCTTTAAACAGAGGTGGACAAATGCTGCATGGTGGTGCTCTTGGTCACTGTGAGACTGGTGGTGCTGTCGTGTGTTTGTAGCTCTTATGTGAGCATCCACGATTTGTTTACCGCAGAAATAGGCCTCGTGTTATTTCTGTCTGCCGGAGAGCAGTTCCAGTGCGCCGTTGTCAGAGCTGTCATTTTCCACCCGGGAAACTGAGGCGCACACCGCAGCCTCCTTGGGGAGGCGTCACATGACCCGACCTTCTGGCACAAACAGCTCCCTTTGTGTGGTCTCGCCAAGCCAACGTTTTACAACACCGTAGGACAGCGGCGCCTGTCTCCAGCACACATACACACACACACACAAGCTTGCAGGCACCACACATACACACCCTGTAAATCTGCAGCCAGAGGACATCCTAATCCTTTATCATTAATTAGCTGGAGTAACCGGTAAACAATCATTCGTTAATGTACATGCAGCTGCCGAACGACTCGTCCCCGGCCAAGAAAAATCACGTAACCTTGAAATAATTTATTGTGCCAAGCAAACATTTGCGCTGTATTTTTGATTAGATGATGCCATTTCTGTGCCGGTCTTAATGCGAGTGTTATCGCAAGACTTGGCTGTGTAGCACTAATCAGCATTCAGCCAGCGCTGAAGATGAAGCTACACGCCGGGGCTAATGGATGGGTTTGTCATTTTATATTCCTACCATCATTAAAGAGCTGAGTACTACCGCACATTACCTCACGACTCCATAAACACGGGCCACAAAACACGCCACCGGAGAGACGGCGCACACTTTCTGCTGCGGACGTGACTTAATCACAGACCACTACTACGCTGTGAAGAATGCGGCCCCTCACGCACCAGTTGTAGGTGCAGCGGGTACCAGGTCTCATTAGGTCTCGAAAGGTCACCCACACCTTCAGCGTCAAAGTCATTGTTGGAGTAACTGTCTCTCTATTGTCCATGACAGAAGGTTTTCTGCTAGCACTGCAGTGAGGATTTGATTGCATTCAGCGACAAGCGCGTTAGTGAGGTCAGGATGTAGGATGATCAACACCCCAACTTATCCCAAAAAAGTACTGGATGGAGCACCACCATCATTTCAGAGAACAGAGAACTTCTTCCACTGCTCCACAGCTCAATGCTGGGGGGCTTTAAACACCTCTAGGCCACGTCTGGCAGTATAGGCCATTAGGCCCCATGGTCCCAATAGGTTCATGCTTATCTGCTCCAGAGAGTCCTATTCTATTGGCAGTACTTCTCCACAGGGACTAGGCTAGCTGCGTGTGCATATGCACACGTGTCAGTAGCTGAATGAATTCATTGGAAGGGGTGTCCACAAACATTTGGAAATATAGAGTATGTGTGGAATCTATCTGTGTGACAAATGAGTGGTTTTAAATGTTAAAGAGCTGAAGAACCTAGAAAACTCCAAAAAAGCTCCACGGATGGTTCTTTGAGTGGCAGTGTAGAGGAACCGGGATCTGTGAGCGTAAAGACATGTTTAAAGGCTTACAAAAACTTTCACTTAATGTAAAGCTGTGGTTCTTAACCTAGTCCTCAGGGAAGGCCCCCATTGTTCTTTCCCCATGTGCATCCCTATACTGAGTGTAAACAAAGACCTGAACCTTCTGAGGGTCCTTACGGACCAGTCTGAGACCTGAGTCCTCAGGGAAGGATGAATCCTTTGCTTGGGCTTTATGTAGATCCTTAAATTGGGTTGAAACAAAGACCTAAAGCTTCTGGGGTCCCTGAGAACCAGTTTGAGAACAACTGATACACGTAAACATTCTAAAATGTACACAAGGGTTCTCCCTAAACTGTTTCCAATATTCATGGCTTCTTAAACTTTAAAAAGGTTCTTCAGATTCACAAGTTTTAAACTAACAGAAATTCTCTAAAGCCATGAGCTCTAGACAGTGGTTTACAAATCAGTCCTCCGGAAACCCAAGAGTTCCTGTTGGGTCGCAACAAAGACCTGAACCTTCTGGGGTCCCTGAGAATCAGTTTGAGAACCACTGATGTAGACGTTCTAAAATATACACGTTCTATACCAATGTAGGAGTTCTCCCTAGAACGTTTCCAATATTTGGAGGCTTCTTTAAGTCAGGTTGAAGCAAAAATCTGAAAGCTGTCTCTGAAGGACAGGTTTGAGGACCACCGATTAATCGTTAAAGGTTCTAAAACGTACATGTTCTATATATATATATATATAGAACCAAGCCTGATTCTCTTAAGACACTGCGCAAAGAATCCTTTTTGCCATCTCTATTTTGAAGAGTGAAGCTCTAGACGGGACATTTTGTTCAGTTTTATTGTTAAGAATTATCCGAATCTGCCAGCATAAGAAGCTCCCCACCATCCAACAGAATTTGAGATCCTATCACATTGAGAGGATCTTCGGAAACAATGCAAGAGGGCCATGTGACTGCACGCTGTCTGGACCACAGGACTGTGGGCTGCCTCACTGGGAGAGAGTAAGTGTGTAAAAATCAGTTATGTCAGCAGCTCAGCGTGAACAGAGTCAGCCCTGGACAAAGACTTCCCCTCAGGACAGAGAGCCCAGGCCTGGGGTCAGCAGTTCACAGCGTCGCAACCTGTTCCACGGCACGGTCCACCGCCGCCGCTGCGTTGCACGTGAGTGTGTGTGCGTGCACACACTGGCTGTGTGGTATTTCACACCAGTCTACCGACTGCTGCTGCAGACGTATTGGGCTACAGGGAGGATAGGGTGAGAAGGGTCAGTTCCACTGCTCGTCTCAAGGCATGACAGACATGCCCCCCCCCCAACTGATGACAACCCGCCGTCCCTCCGCTGACATGAGGACCCATGTTGAATTTCCCTGCTGAACCCTTGAGCTCACAATCGCTTCACACTGATTTCCCTAAACAGATCGGATCGGATTTCAGACGTCTGATGCAAGTATGGAAAGAGAAATACAGACCCTGTAAACCTCATAACACAAATCCAGTCTATGTGCAATCTGCTTAACAGCTCAAGCTCTGCTGAACAGTCACCAATTAACCATACAGCTATTTGGTGATGCTACTATTTACTAGCAACTGAATGCAAGTGTGAAAGCGGGTGATTCTTTCATTAGGGGAACTTTGTCCCCAGGTTATAAATACATGTTAGAAATATTTCATTACAAGTAAGAAATTGAAAATATTATTTATTGTACCACCAAGAAAAAATATGATGGCCATTTTCTTAAATATTTGAAACACTGGGGCCTAAAAAACACTCGTCCCTATAAATAATAATAATAATAATAATAATAATAATGAAAAGTTTAATTTATCAGTTCAATCAATTTATTAAAAAAAATGTGTGTTATAACAAAGTATTATTCATATTCATATTTAACCACATTTTGCACATTTTGAAAAACATATTACCATCCATAACATTACCGTCATTACCGCAACAGCCTGTGATTTCTGTACGGATTTGTTAGATAGGTAACACTTGTTTATTTTGTAACCATGGAAACAAAGACTGACAGAAGAGCATGTCAGTCAAAGAGAGTGACAGCTTGATGTGGGTGAAGTGAGTCATTTAATCATGCAGGTTTATTCAACATCATTACCATTTATACCAATTCAGCATTTTTTAACACAAAAATTAAATGCTGACATAATTTTTATTATTCTATATGTTTAAATATTATTATTATTATTATTATTTATATATATATATATATATATATATATATATATATATATATATATATATATATATATATATATATATATATTTAACATGCATTTGAAACTAGTTGTTGAGCAATGTTAGCAAATCCATCACCTGGGCAAAACACAAGCCTAAGCAAACACAAACCTGGTCATGATAGAAATGACACGGTTATGACAAGGTTACAGTTTCACCACCTGCATCTTTTACCTGTTTAGACTTTTCACTAATTTTCACTGTTTTTCAGTCAGTATGGTCATAAGACACCAGTCGAGATATCTAGAGAATACAGAATAAAAGTCAGGGATAATTAAGTGAACCTTTTGAAATGGTCTGGATTTCTACACTACGCCACTGCAAAAATACATATTGGATATTTTAACTCTATACAAGCTCAATCTCGCCCATTACTAAGTTTGGTCATTATTGTCTTGGCATATTCATTCATCTTTTAATAATTAATTTCTAATCTGACCCCACTCTGACTTTTTCCACTCAATTTGGAAGGCCAATTACCCAATCCCCATCAGGTGAGCTCCCCTTATCACTAGCAATGCCCCAACAGTAAAATACTGAAGACTACCTTGTGTCTCCGAACTGCTGCTGATGCAGCATCGCTAGGCAACCAGCATGCTCCAAAAGCACAGCTCCCCAGCTAACAGCTAACAGACGCCTGTGCTGCCCAATAGCACACTAGGAGTGATGTGGGGAGGAAGGGAAGTGCCATCAACCCACCCCTGAGAGAACAAGGCCAATTGTGCTCTCTCTGACTCTGGCTGCTGATGGCAACAAAAATGACATGACAACAAAATTGCTAATATATATATATAAATATATAAATATATATATATATATATATATATATATATATATATATATATATATAAATATATATATATATATATATATATATATTTTTTTTTTAAGTTAATAAAAGATAAGTAAATCCGAAGAGGGATGAAGAATCACTAAAGGAAGTAACAATGTGATTAGCATATTAGCATGTGGCTACAATAAATCACAGCTCTTTTTTAGATACTGTATTAAAATGATTACTTTGCTGTATCAAAAAATGTATGAAACCCCAGACACCACTGTATTTCACTGAGTGCACAGACAGTAATACCCAGCAATACCTCGTCTACTCCACGAATGTCAAAAGTTGCAAAATACATGAATGAAATGTTTGTCCTGGAGAGATCAGTGTTCAGTGAGAGGGAGTGATAAGTGCACTCATGCCCTAACCGAAGGTGTTTATATGTTTACAGCAGACCGAGCCAGGGTGGCATGTCCAGAGAGCGGAGTTCTGAAACGAGAAGTGACACAGTAATTAGCGTCATCAATCACTGAGAAGCTGTGGGGCTGTGGGGCTGGACCCAGGTCTGAGAAGAACACAGCCCTGTTTACCTGACTCATCACCACCTGCTCTGCCAACCGGCCAGCAAGGGAATCAGGGCTGACGCGCTTTCTAATGATGCCTGGTCCTTTTAGAGACAGTGATGCACGACACACCCATATCCGGCCTTGCCTTTGCCTTCGTTATTCTAAATTCCCACACAGCCGCCTGAACACTCGGGATGTTGTGAAGTCTCTTTTTTGGGATTATATGGTAAGCACTGGATTTAAAAAACATACTTAAATAAATCAGTAGGAGAATGTTTTATCATAAATACAGACAAAAATTATTCGGCCAAAAATGACAAAAAAATAATTACATTACATTAGCCTGTAGGCAAAATGCCTTGTTAGCTTGGTGCTAGCAAATCAATACTTAGTTAAGTATCTAATTGTTTGCCAAATTATGGCACTTTATAAAAAATGTAATACGTGAAAGGACCAGATAATGTATACCAAACAATGGCATTTTTTTTTTTATCCAAACATGTCGGCTGTGTAGAAACTTTTTAAAGTGTCAGAGAACGACCTAAAAATGGCCATTTTCAGACATTTAATTTATGCAATGGTGAAAAAAGGAGCAAAATTGACAAGAAACTGCAGAAAACCGTGTTTGGAATTCTGTATCCGGCCTTCGGCTAAATTTCCGTTATGTGTATCCCTAATTTTTTGCTGTAGCATCATTTGGTAAGAAATTTTCTGATTCTACACTTGCTATTGGTATCGACATCAAAATTCCCAAATGGTGACACCCCTACTGTGAACTAGGCTGCATAGTATATGACTACCAACTCCCACAGTAGGCAAGAGACAAACAAATATCTGGATTATTTTTTATTATATTATATTATATATATTATTTATATTATATATTTTGTTGTTTTATTGTCATTTATGTGATCATGCTCATAAAGCTAACTCTAAATTGGACAATCACAGGGTGATTTATAATCAATTATAATAAATGTTTAGTCTTAAATAAATGAATAAATTATATATAGGAGCAAATGTTTTTTAGTATTTGTTTAGTTTTTTTTTTGTTGTTACTCATGTCAAGCTAAATCTCATTTAGACCATAAATAAAGCTAATAAATCAAACTGTGGTAACATTGCTTTGTTGTTATGATGTTTTTTCTCAAAGACAAAACGTCTTTTTGAGCTGGTTGAAATTTTTGGGCCTGTTTTTACGGGTACAGTACTGGTGACTGTCTAAGCTTAGTGCTTGTTAGCAAGGTTAGCCTAGCATCTCCTGCTTTAAACCTAAAAAGCTAATCTTGGCTGATGGACCGCACCTGGAGTAAGAGTGAAATCGTGCTCATCTGAATTTTCACCAGATTAATCTAGAACCCAGACCAGTGACCAGCAACTCACATAGTGGGTGAGAGACAGCAGGGCAGAGAGACAGCTCTCCATACCCTGCTAACCGTCCCTTGTGAGGGCGCTCTGAGTAGGAGAAGTGGACTTGAGACAACGAACTAGTTTAACCGACCCGCTAAACAGGGATTTCTATCTGGCCTGGTCACCCGCATATTATATATTCATTGATTTCAGAACTGCCTTTAACAGCCTGCAGACGTGAAAACATACTCCAAATTCCTCTTTGCCACTTCTATATTAAATTTGCATATCTGGTCATGCTCCACTTGACACACTTGCAAAATTGCACAGCGGGTATTTCATTACAAGGCACCACAGATATTCAACAACACCACAGAGCATCCAAAATAAATTAAAAAGACTAAAGACCCACCAGCAGGCTGTATTGTGTATTGTTTCGTAACGCCTGGAGCAATGGCACCTTTTTTTTCCGCTCCCCAGCGCAAACCGACATGGCGAGACTTGACTGGAAGGGTTACGGAGGAAATAATTTGGGGTTTCAGGGTTTTTTCGCTGCCATTAAATTGACTGAGTTCAGGGCTCAAACGGCTTAATGCAATGTGCGGCCACGGGGGGAAAGAGTTCACTCTATTTCCTGACGCTGAATGACATTCAAATCGGAGCAACAGCACTGCTACTCTGACGTCCGCCTTCTTGAGTGGTCAGCAGTTTCTGGACATTCGCAGCCCTGTCCCAACAGGGGAGCCAGAACCCACACAATATCCTAATCAGCCTCCTGATAGGTGTTCTGAAGGGGCTGTGTGTGGCGGGATATATATATTTATATATGCCTGGGAGGACGGCCATCCATCAGGAGGGTTTTGTAGCCCGTGCTGGCCTGCGACAGAGACAAATGAGGCTGAGATAACGCAGCAGTGACCTTAGGCAGTGGGTTTTTACCACAGCCCTCTGCAATCACGCCACCGTAATTCTGAAGTCTAACTCAGTCGGCTCGCCATCTTATATGTATTTATTTATACAGATTGTGTGAATATCATGCTTTTTAACTATGAATCAGTTATAACACAGTCGCCCATCCATCTTCTTATCCACTTCGTACTAATCAGGGTCACGGTGCCGAAATCATTGGCCACGAGGAAGGAACACCACCTGGATAGGACACTAGTCAATGACAGGGTCATTTATAATCAATTATATTAGGTTTGTATAAAAAAGGTTTGTTATGTATCACTTTTGGAGGAAAATTGTTTAAAAACAATTTTCAGGCAATTGTTTAAAAATAAATAAATAAAAACAAATATTACATTTAAATTTAAATTAATTAATTAATTAATTAATTTTGAAACAATTGCCAGGAGATTATATATATATATTTTTTGTGTTATATATATATATATATATATATATATATATATATATATATATAGTTGCCATTTATGTATTCTCTAAATTTATGTAACTCTAAATTAGATAATCACAGGGTGATTTATAATCAATTATAATAAATGTCTTAAATAAATGAATACATCATATATATATATATTTGTTTAGTATTATTTTATTAGTCATATAAAAATGTACTTATGTCAAGCTAACTGAACCATAAATAATGCTAATAAATCAAATTGCGGTAACATTGCTTTGCTGTTATGATGTTTTTTCTCAAAGAAAAATAAACAAATCTTATGTTTGTGATGTCAGAAATATACACCCCTGAAGTAACTTTTATTAGCATGAGATGGCTAATTGCTAATACCTACATTCTGCAGCTTAAATGTTCTCTTAGAAATCAATAGAGTACAACTATCTATCTAAGCTTCATGTTTCCCAAAGTGTTTTTCGGACGGCTGGGTAGGTGGACTGTACACTGAACAAAAGCCCAAAAGAGGTCCAAACACCTGGAAAGTCAGATGAATGATGATATCACCACAAGGTATCGGGCAAAACAATGCATTGAAACACTGTGATATCGCAGAGCGACGAGGTGATAATGTGCTGTTAATTATGATATCTAATGCCATTGCACTGTCTGAACCACAAACCAGCAGCAACCAGCTCCCACCTCCCAGCTCTAGTTTCATTAGTATCACGCTAGTCGTCCTTTTTCCTCTTATTTAAAAGGTGTCTGGAATTAAATTAAAATCCCGGTACGATTCAAATCACCCCTAGAACAAGACCTTAAAATGGGAGCTATCATAACCTGGTCAAAGTCTTTAATATGTTCATTATTATAAACTGACCAAGAACTTTCTCATTTCTTATAAGCTGTTAGAAAAGCTTCATCCCCAAAAAGCTTTAACCCCTTAATGAGCACAAAGGAGGGAACAGAATGCCCTCCATCTGATGAATGGTTAAATGACCAATTGCCGGTCCAGCATGGGCCAGTACCTCTGCAACCACATGCAGGCTAATTTAATAATAATCAATCTACAGTGGTTTACTACAAGAGGCTGTAGATGCGTATCAGTGAGCGCCTTCGGTAACACAAAACCACAAATGCCCAGGGTGAGCAGGTCCCTCAACAAACAAACAACATGCTGAGCTTCCTACAAGGACCACTACAGTATGCAAATACTAGCATAATCCAATATGAAGAAGAACAGGGTGGCTTAACAACAAACAAAAACAAACAAGTTCTTAATATATACGTCGTAAAGCTCTTGTAGAGCCTCATCAATCCAGCAGTTGGTAATTAACTGCCTACTACATAATTAAGCAATAACTATAGTGAATGAAGCACCTATGTCATGTTTGTACAGCATGGTGTATAAAATCAAGCCCTGGCCATGCAGCCTGTCTTTATACACACACTAGTGAAAGACTGGGTGGTTCTAAAGAGTTCACTGAACTCCAGCGTGGTTCTGTAGAAGGATCCACTGCTCCAACAATAATGATGGTGAAATTTCTTCCCACCTAGATAGTCCACCATCAGCTGTGAGTGTTATTATTGAAAACCAATGGAATCATTTAGGAACCACAGCAAACACAAGTTACTAAAGCTGCAAAGTGGAGATCAACTCTACATTAATACCTATGGATTTAGAATGGAATATCATAGAAGCTCCTGTAGGTGTCCCAATACTTCTGCCCGTATAGCATGTATACAGTAAAGGAGGGCTAGCATCCTATAACTGAAACCATTCATTTATGGTCTTAAAACTCAGCTTCTCAACCTCTACAACACCATAATATATAGAATTTTAATTAATTACAGTTGCTCTGGCAAATGCTTTAATCAGTTTAGTTTGCTTAATTGCAGTATTTAGCAGCCAGTTATAAATGCAATTAGCAGCTAGTTTGATAAGACTGATTTGATAAGGTTATTATTAAGTCCCCTTATACTAAAAGGCTTCCAAATTTTGCCCTGACCCAAATGTAGCTGATCAGCCAAGACATGTGTGGCATCTTTAGTTCTGCACTGGAGCTACAGGGCTCTCAAGTTTGTAAACCCTTGGCCTAAATGATCATGCGCTTGCCAAACGTGGCCTAGATGATCAGCTAATTGCTAATACTTTGGCTAAATCCAGCAGCCTAAATGCTGTCTTAGAAATCAATATAGTACAGCTATCTCTCAATAAGCTTCATGTTTACCATAGTGTCTTCCGTGGTATGGATGGACGGATGGATGAATGGACGAATGGATGAATGGACGGATGGATGGACTGTGCAGTGAACAAGCCCAAAAGAGGTTCAAACACCTGAAAGGTCTGAAAGGGCCGATTAGGGGTGACATCACAACAAGGTATGGGGTATAACAATGCACTACAGCACTGGAGCTACAGGGCTCTCAAGTTTTTAAAACTCTTGGGCTAAATGATTTTTTTAGACAGCAAACCCGCCTTAGATTCGATTTCGTTTTTTCACCAAATTGTGATAAACTACTCAAATGGAAATGGATTTTGATCTCAGGGACATTCAAACACGAGTAAACAAGGTAAGCTATCTATCACACACAAAAAGAATACCTATGAGCATTATTTCTAGGTATTCAAATTATTGCCCATTAAGTGAGCGTTTATCTCGCAAGGCTCACATCTGCAAATAGGTGCTCAGACAGGCGGAGAAATAATGAGCCTGCGAGAGCGTCCAAAAAAAAAAAAACACGCTTCAGCCGAATACATTACACAAGAACGCCATTAGCGAGCAACAAAGCAGCGGAGTCGCAATCTGATTGGGAAATAATTTGAGCATTTGTGAATCAGATACTTAATAAAATGGCAAATAACACTATACATAGGCCCATATGCTGGAGTACAGATATTTTTACAGGGTTTTTTTCCCTCAAATACAGCAAAGTGTACTAATTGCAAAGCTACACATGCACTTGGCAGCTCTAATGAACTGGATTTTGTGTTAAGTTTTTTTTTTTTTCATCATGGTTTGACAAGCAGCCCAGGAAAATGACTTTTGATGGGTATTATGCAAATGATACCAGCTGTTACTTCTAATGGGGAAGCCTCCTAATAATTCTCTCTCTCTCTCTATTTTCATCTCCCTCTCTCTCTCCCTTTCCCTCTCCTGTCTGTTAATCCACTTGGTTGCGAGGCTGACACGTCTGAGAGGGGAGCGGCGGCGCTGGTGAGGCCGGTCTGATTAGCGTCCGGTCGAGGTGCGGCCGTGTCCTCTGCGCTTCCACTGCAGGGCTTCTGGAGACGCTGGGCAGAGTCTCCTGCGCCGGCTGAATGGAGCTCATTAACTCCCATTCACACACAGCCGCTCTCTCGCCCGCGCCGACCGCTCGCTCTTTATGCAAGGCGCTAGCGCCGGGCCAAGGGGTTCCTCAAGGTCAAAGCGAGGTGCTGGAGGAAGGCAGGAAGGCTTCACATCACGCCGCCTCGGCCTCGGCATACAAATGTCTGTGCATCTAATATTTGGCCTTTGTTGCAAATTGTTTTACAAATCTTGTTGCAGAAAGAATTCCTGCGAGTGACACACTGATCTTGTTTAACAGCTTCTTTAGACCTCCAGTCTTCACTCTGATAATTATGTCATTATATACCTTATATCAGGTGTCATCTGTTCTGGTCATGTTTACCATAGTGTCTTCCGTGGTATGGATGGACGGATGGATGAATGGACGAATGGATGGACTGTGCAGTGAACAAGCCCAAAAGAGGTTCAAACACCTGAAAGGTCTGAGGGCCGATTAGGGGTGACATCACAACAAGGTATGGGGTATAACAATGCACTACAGCACTGAAGCTACAGGGCTCTCAAGTTTTTAAAACTCTTGGGCTAAATGATTTTTTTAGACAGCAAACCCGCCTTAGATTCGATTTCGTTTTTTCACCAAATTGTGTTTTCCTGCGAGTGACACACTGATCTTGTTTAACAGCTTCTTTAGACCTCCAGTCTTCACTCTGATAATTATGTCATTATATACCTTATATCAGGTGTCATCTGTTCTGGTCCTCAAGCACAGTCTGGTGATTGACTTGCTTAAGCTCAGCTACTAAACCTGGTATTAACTGATGAGTCTATCGGGTCTGTCTGGGCATATATATATATATATATATATATATATATATATATATATATATATATATATATGTGTGAGACCCTCATCCTCAGCAAATGTTTCTCTAGACGACTCAAATTAAATGCTACATCACCTTTACGCTGACCAATCACTTTTCTCCACCTGTCTTTAAAAAGCCCACCTGCTTTGCTGCTGATGTTTTGTCTATTCCTTCATTCTCCCCCACCACCGCCAGTCTGGTGCCGCCCGGTTGCCCAGGGGGTTGGTTTCACCCCTGCCTTTCATGCTTGGCAAGATCTGTGAGGGTCCAGATGTTACAAGACCTGGGCTGACAACAGGCCTACAGCAAGACTTTAACTAATAGATATTATCTATCAACTATTCCCTTTTTCCCTTTAGGAAGAAATCCCTACCAACAAATACAAATTACAAGCGTATATTCTATATATATGGCAATAGCTGTGGGTCTACAATGGGCCTACAGTAAGACTTTAACTAATAGATATTAGTTAAACTAAACTTAAACTAACTTTTCCCTTTTTGGAGCGGCAACTTTTGTTTTATATATATATATAAAACAAAAAACAAAAAAAATATATATTTATTGATTTCTTCTTCTATATATATATATACACACACACACACACACACACATATATATATATAAAACAATGTTTCAATAAGTTACAAGGAACAAAGAAGAAGAAATCAATAAATACAAATGACATATATTCTATATATATGCCAATAGCTGGGACCTCTAAGGTTTAATAATGGAACAATACACTTAAAGCTTAAAGACAAAAAGGCTTTAAGAACAGGCATTCAGAGAGAACCCATTTTTATTTGGTGAACATACTTGAATGGAATGAGCTGTTGGAGAAATAAACAGTTGTGTTAATTGTATGAAAATTATCATACACACCAATGTCGGTGAAAAATATTGCTTTGGTAATTACAGTGCATTCAGAGTAATCTGGCGTGATTATTATAAATCACAATAGTCTTGGACTGATTGAGTGTGCTTTAATACGTAAAGATTGCAAAATCCATTCTTAGATTGCGGCATTATCATTCCCTCCTTGCTATCTTCCCTCGCTGCTTTGCTGTCTGCTGGTGTTTTCTGCGAGGCGTCTGCTGAGAGGGAGCTCTGGAGCACATCCTTTTATGTTTATTAGCCACATTACTGACTATATCAGTGCATTTGCAGAAAGGAGGCCCCTTAATGAGCCCAAATTAATTCTGCAGAGATATTAAACAAAGGCTGATGAGAACAGCCCATCAAGCATGACTGGGTGAAAAAAAAAATGTGTGCGTGTGTGTCAGTGTGTGTGTGTGTGTGTGTGTGTGTGAGTGCGAGAGAGAGAGACAGAGCAGTGAAGACGCGGGTCGGGGTGACCTAATTCTGAGCGGCGACTGAGCTCTGTCAATTTCCATCGCTTCACTCCAGGCCGACCTACAAATGCGCCCCTCGTCTCGCTTAAACTACATGAATTATTTTTAAAAAGTCACGTCTAACAGTCTTTCTATTTATAAAAACCTCCCAAAAATGTCTTTCTATTTCCATCCATCTTATCTGATTTCATTAGCTCAGTGCCTGGAGGCGAACCAGTGTCCCATGATGACATGGGAAAAGCTGAGTTACCTTTGTTAGCCATAATGCAGTTGACCACTTACAAGGCTAATGTAGCCAACAGCCAGTGGTTCCCAACCCTGGTCCTGGAGGACACCCTGCCCTGCACATTTTAGGCCCCGTCCACAGTTAGCGAGGTTATTTTATTTTTTTAAACTGAGATTTCGCTCCCTCCTTCTGTTTTTGAAAATATTTCTGTCCACAAACAGACAAAAGCACTTGCATGAGCACGCTAGCCCTGTACAGGGTGACAGTACCTCATAAAGAGAGACAAAACATCATGAAGAAGGAAGAAAACACAGAGGTTTCATTCCAAAATCCACACTGCTCCCTATGTAGTGTACTATGCAAGTGATGAATTACAGATCCCAAACCTAAATAGTGCATTATTTACACCTTTGTGTGACCAAGGTAACAAAGAACAGTACTTACATTAATAAGTGAAATTCTGAGCTCTAGTGTGGTCAGTATGCAGAAGCTGTAGTTTTCTGATTTATGTAGTTCACTATATAGGGAGTCTGGAGGTATTTGAGATTCATCCAGAAACATGCTTGTGTTTTCATTAAGACAGCACTGACAACAGAGTTCTCAAAAATCTCCATCCTGGTCAGCGTTCTTGAATAGCTCCATTTCCAATGACCATTGTGTGGACGGGAGGCTCTTTGTAAACATTAAAGTGTCAGAGAATGACCCATAACATTGTTTATTATTCAGATTATTAATATCATTTTATTTACATTGTCATATTCATATTATTTTAAGTCATATTGTGCATTGTTGGTATGTCTGTTGGTATGTTAAAAATGTTATGCGTTTAATAAATATTTTGAAATCTGAATTGTCAAGTTTCTCCTTGAAAAGTAAGACAGAAATATATTTAGGCTACGTAATTTATGCAATAGTGAAAAAAGTAGCAAAATTCACGAAAATCTTCGAAACCTTCAATGTTTGGTGTTTGGTTTCATTTTAGTGCATCCCTAAACAAAAGTTAGTCAGAAAATGGAGAAAATAACCCTCAAGATAAAGAATGGAGAGCTGTATGACCCTTCCTTAGCATTTCAATGCATCAGCACTTGCTTATTGATCGTAGCTTTTTTTCTTCATAGATGGAACTAATCAATGGTTGACAGATGAACATAAAACCAAATCAAATCATTCCCAAGTGCAAGTTTCAAGTTCCACTCGAAAACCTTAAGCTGTAAGCCGATAGCAACACGACGGGCTGCGCTTCCCTCAAGCTGAGTGGCGTCTGACTATGGAGAGCACAACTGACACACAGGACACACTTGCTAGCTACGTTAGCATTGTGGCTCAACAGTTCAGAACTAAATCTGAGGATAACCATGTAAATTTCATTTTTTGCACTATTCCAAATAGTGTACCTACATATTTACTAATGCAGACTTTCCACTGTCGGATAGTAGTCCAGGTCTAAGTCTGAGACTGAACTCAGTATGGATTTCTAGTATTGGATAACATAAGCAGGCCTCTGTTTCTGCTAATCTGTATTCAGTAGTATCTGGTACTGAGTGGGGGAAATCTTCAGTAAAGCTCTCTGTTGCTGAACATGTTCAACATAATGGGGAACAAGCAAAGCCGCTCAAGTGGCATTAATGGAGTATTATACTATTCACTGTTTAAGCCTATTTGGGTAAGAACCTGAAACTTAGCTCTTATTGATTCCTGTGTACTCTTACTGTCTCACGCTCTTGTACAGTGTGTAGCGTCTACAGTGTCCGCAGACGTCTCCTGCTTGTTAGCTGATCTGAAAGACAGCCTCGGCGTGCAGCTGGTGGTAAGCCCAGTGCTGTGGTATACATGTCCTACACAATCTGTACATACTTCAGACACAGAGCAGGAGCTGGCGTGGCTCCAAGATAGGAGAAGAGTCCCCTGAGTACCCTTCCCTCACCCACCCCGCCTCATATCCGCACCCCTTCGCTTTCTCGACAGAACCTCGTCCTGCTTTGGCTTCCAGAGCTAATCAGAACAGGGGCCTGTATCCGTCCCATAACTCCGATACCTCTCAGTAGTCAGGGTGAGCTAGGCTGGTCCAACCCCAAACAAAGAGGAATTTGATGGTGTGGCCGCTGGCATGAGCTAACGCAAGAGATAACATCTGCTGGAAAAGCAAAGGTTTTGACACGTGCGATCGGCAAGGCACGATCGGGTGACTGGGGCAAGTCGGGCTTGACGGAGGACAGGCGTATTGTTTAACAGGGTGAGACAGAAACCAGATGAAGGAGACACAACATATCACTGTCCTAGATTTTCAGCTTCGTATGGCGAGAGGACTGAACATATAAACATAAAGGACAGGTGTGGTTATTAAATTATGCTCATATTTAACGTCAAGGGCCGGATTCACAACAGCTTTCTGAAGTTCACAGGGAAGGGTCTCATTCCCAAACCATTCCAAACCCACTTCCACAGTTTTCCCAAAGACTCTGACACACCACATGGCTCTGAGTGCTCCAGCAGACAAAGACACTGCCACTATGGTTCAAATCCCAGGTCATGCTGCCTGCCATCAGCAGCCAGAGCCAGAGAGAGCACAACTGGCCTTGCTCTCTCCGGGTAGACAGACGGCCCACTTTTCCTCCCCGTGTCTCTTCAGTGTGATGATGGTTAGCTCAAGCGTCTGGGTGGAATGTGGGCTAGGTGGGTTTCATGTGGGCATGGGCTCGGAGTGGGTTTGTACATGAATTGTTACTAGGACCAAGTTGGGCTTCCCAAATGGTCTTCATCGTTACAGCCCACCCTAATGCGGCCCCATGTGCAGTGTTACAACCCAGATGGGCCCCATGTTTAACCCCTCCTGGTCCCATCACTGACCCTGGATGGGCATCCATATGTGGGGCCGACATGGAACCCATGGTCAAAACTTTCGGAATCCCAGTTGGGCTCACTAACACAGGCCCCACATGGACACAGGTTATCTAGGAGTGTCAGGAGCATTACATCTGACTCTGGGGAAGAGTACTAACGAGTGGGTTGGGTAATTGACTAATGATCTACAATTCAATCATGTCTGAATATTCAGAAAAAAAAGATAGCCAATTTTCTTAAGGCTCTTTTCTTATGTAGCCATTTGGAATACAGTCAGTCTTCTACATTTACTCCATTTTGCTGTGCTATTCTCCAGATGACTGAATAAACTGTCCTGAAGACAAGAAGTTCTTTGCTCAACGACGCCCAAAAAAGAAGTGAGAATCAGAGATCCTAAATCCTACACATCCTAAAATGTGTATTTTGATATTGATCAGATGTAGTGTAGCAGTATGTGTAGCATTCAGGTGGTATGTAGCTACTTTCTGTAGGTAAAATTCTACTTTACTATTTTGGGAATGCTCTTGCTGCCGAGCTTCACGGGTGGTAAACGCAACCATTTCAGTACATCAGCAATTATACTACCCGGATATTCGGAATGAGTCATTTCTCATATACGACCCCGCACAAACAAAATAGCCTCGTCTCCAAAACACACACTTCAGCGGGTGTTTACCCGGCACAATCGCATTAGCATGAATCACTATAATGCACCACGTTGTGGTATATGCCCTGATGCCCCCGCACATGGCGGCGGTTGTGAGGGGCCGGCGGACCCAGGCGGCAGATGACTCAGTGCAGGGTGAGGATGCTTTCCACAGGGAAGTGGCGTCTCGCTTTGTGAGTCTTGGCAGTGCGGTGTAATCAAATGTTCCTGGAAATGGCTTCCTGTCCTGCGACGGGGAGCCGGGCTCCGCTAGAGATAAAGATTTCTCTGCCTCCGACGCCAAAAGCTGTTTTAATAACCCAGGCTGGCTGGCCGGACCGCGGCGGCCTGTCTGTGATGGACTGCAACAGGAGACCACAGAGAGGCACAATGCTGTATTATGCTCTGCGCTGCAGTCGGGAAAAACTGACCGGTTGTTACAGATCAATTCATTTCAAATGCGGCGGATCATGACTGCTTAAAAGCGCGCTCCGAGATTCTGGAACAACACAGTGGAGACTTTTTTTCTTTAAAATGTGAAAAAAAATGTGCACTGTATGGACAAAAGTATTGGGACGCCTACATATTACACCTCCAGTGAGACAGTGCATACAAAACACAAGTGCAACACAACACAGTACAGACAGAGAATAATAAATAATTAGGGGTAGTGTGCAAATTATGCAGTGTGTAATAAATATTGAGTCCAGTGAGGTAGTAAGGTTATTAGTGCAAATGCTTTGTGCAAAAATGCTTCCCATTTTATCTGGGGTAAATGGTTGGAGAGAGAGAGAGAGAGAGAGAGAGAGAGAGAGAGAGAGTGTGCATGTAACAGAAAAGACATCAGTTCAGTCTCTGGAGTTGAGAAGTCTGATGGCTTGGGGTAAGAAGCTATTGCAGAGTCTGGTCGTGTTGGACCGGATGCTGCGGTACCTTCTTCCTGATGGCAGGAGGGAGAACAGTCTGTCTGAAGGGTGGGTGGCGTCATCCACAATGCTGGTTGCTTTGCGGATGCAGCGGGCATCCACAAAGCAACCTACATATTACACCTTGACTTGACTTGAGCTTTTATGACATCCTGCTCTAAATCCATAGGCATTAATATGGAGTTGGTCCCCCTTTGCATCTCTAACAGCAAGTTCGACACTCAGCAGAGTGTTGGAAATTATTTTTCATACCCAACGGGCCTTTTTTTTTTTTTTTTTATGCTTACTTATCTTCATTATGACCGTAATGTTTTAAATACGAGGTGTTCTGGAAATTAATTTAATGAATTTCACCTAATTTTTGATGTTACACATCAAAAATCATGAGTCTAGGAACTAATTTTTCATTATTTTAGATCATTTTCCAAAAACATGCATTTTATAGATTCACACTTCCTACTGATTATTTGAAATTACAAAGGATAAGCATATCTGATCCATTAAATGAATTCATTTACAAACAAACTGGCTTTATTTCAAAGAAAAGCCTCATTTTGAAAAATAGCATAAATTACATAGAAGATCAGGTTCCCAGACCTCTATTACATCCAATCATAGACTGAAAAGAACTGGATTGGAATTTAGCATCGGTGCATCAATTTAGTCCAAGGTTAGGTCTAATTTATCTGTGGAAATCTGGCCAATAAAGTTACCATAAGCACAGCGTCTTTAAAAGTCATGCCATTAAGTGCATGTTTAATTCTATATTAGGCGCTAATTTATTCTTGGGAGTTTCACACCTTACAAATAGGAACGGTTTCTAGTGATAAATGGTCAGGGTGACGGCGGATGGGTTTAATTGAACCGTGCTGTTTTCCATGCGATGATCTGCATTAAAGCCACGTCTGGAGCTTCAAGTAGCATTAACCCTCATTAGCCGGGTCAGCTGGGGTTTGGCAGGAAATGCTAGCAAAAAGGAGCAAATCCTTGGTCGCCGTGGTTTCCGCTGTGATCTTTCTCCCTTGGCACTATCGGTCTGATCTGATCTAGCCGCAGCAAGGATGAGGGAGCCACGGGTGGAGAGCGTTGGCATGCAGCTGATGCTGGCTACACCATTATATCTGATCACAAAGAGCAATCAGACAGCGGGCCCGAGCCTGATGAGAGTGTGTGTGTGTGTGTGTGTGTTTGTGTGTGAATGGCAGAAAGCCATCGCTGTTACATCATTGCTCCTGAGCAGCCACTATGATGTGATTCAAAGGCGCTGACCAATGAGGTCATAAAACAATCAGGCCTTACATGTGAACACAGTGCAGTGCTGAGTATTCTGTGAGGGATTAAGTGGCTAGGGATACACCAGTGGAGAGTTTCATAAATATGGTTTTCTCTCAAAAGGCTTGAGTGACTAAAATATAAATAATAACAACTCTTACAAATAACAATAATAATATTACATTCTTTCATAATTAACCACAATTTCAGCATCTCTGTTACTGCTGTTTAAAATCAATTCAATATACGGCAGCATTATGGTAACAGAGTATGTTGGTGATAGCGCGAATGAACTGAAATCAGCTGCAAATATATGAACCTTTCTAGGCCTAATGCTAATATTTGAGAAGATTCATAAAGCATTTCTTGTGCTTAGATAGTATACAACACTGTTGGTGCAAATATCGACTATTTTGCTTATTGTCCAATAACTGAATGTGATTTTATTGTGAGTACTTTTGCTCTGTTAGTCTTGCAGTTTGGAGATCTCTGAGGCAAAATGGCATAGATGCCTGACAACTAAATAATAAATAATATATACTTCAGCTTAACCGTTCTATCTAAAGGCTTTTTTTCTGATTTTATTTGTTCTACACTCTTAGACACAACCATGCTAAAAATGGCTAGTAGTAGTGCCATAGAAGAACCATTTTAGGTTCTCATGTGTGAACCTTTTTATGTTCTTTTGTGGTATTATGACATGTTTGTGTTTAATGACTTGGACTTTCTATAGCTTTGCAGATTATGTTTTGTATATAGAGTGTATAGAATATAAAAATATATACATTTCATTATGTAAATCATAAAAGCTTTAAGGACTAGAGGGTTTGCTTGGCCTCACAGAATGACACAATACATGAAGGAATCAGTTGGTTTGAAACAGCTGCAAAACTGCATCAGATCAACATCTAACTGTGAAGGTTAACAATGGCTTGTTTACTATAAATACACATATTTAACAACTGAAGTACAGATTAAATATTATAGTCATTAAAACACGGCTTTTAAAGGTTTATAAAAACTTCTACCTGATGTTCTACCCTAACATGGCAGCGTGGTCAGGAAATCCCTACTCCTGTTTGCAGCATTTCTGTGCTAAGAATTCAGCTTGCATGGTCAGTATGTAAGAAAGATGGACCGTAGGACAATTTTTTAACGGTATGTACTGGTACTGTCATACCGCCCGACACTATTTTAGAGGTTTAAAGAAGTTCTTTACCAATAGAGGGTTTTCACACTCCCATCTCTTTTACAAAGATGGTTCTTTATGGAAGCTTAGGCTTTTTTTGTGCCTTAATAACTTTATAGCTACATATTTTAGAAAAATTTAAAGGGTCCGGTCGCAGTTTAGAAGGTTTAACTGTGTGAACTGACCGGTATCACGGCATTCGAGTGCTTTTCCTTTTCTGTGGTACAGCGCAATACTACAGAAGCCATATCAGATTGACTGTGTTCATTACATGAACATTACACAACATTAAAGGGGAAGTTTATGCTGATGAATGATTTTGACTAATTGTTGTATCCTTGAAATTAAGACAAATCACAACACATTACCACACGCTCAGTACGCTCCAATCATCACGACCGACTTTTTGAAATGTCCCCAGGCCAGAAGCTGCCAGATTTGCCAATCTGCGGTGAAAACCTACATCACTTCAGCCCCCCTGTTATGTTGTCTCTGTCTGTGTTATTGTCTTGTCAAATCTCCGCTTTGAGGAGTCAGTGATAAAGCTATTAGGCACATAAAGCCTGGGTAATACCGGGTGCAATAACTGTTTTTGGAAGGATCAATACTCTTATCTGCCTGTCGATGCTTCATACACCCTGACAAAAAAAAAAGAGAAAGAGAGAGAGAGAGAGAGAGAGAAACACACACGCCTGTGCAGTGTCTTCACAGTAAGTACCAAAACACTAGCCACTAATCAATACGGCAGGCGATAACGGAATGCTTCCAGAGCCATTTAGCGCAGTCTTATCACTGCACAGAGCTCTCAACCTGTCAAAATATTTTGCAGCAGGGCAGTGTCGGGGGACCCCGGCCACATTTCACGCCTATCAAAAACCACAAGGTTCTCCCATCCAGCCTGATCCAGCCTAAAGCCTGCGACTTTCAGAAGCCTCTTCTTTAGCAGATGTGTTGCGGTTTGAAGATAAGATAACAGCACTCTTTAGGCACAGTTTTTGCCAGCGATTAGAAAAGCACTTCTCCTGCTTAGCTCATGAAAACAAACAACAAATAAAAAAGAACAGAAGAAGAATTTCCTTGAATTCTTGAATCCGATGATAAATTAGTGATTTATTAATGATCTGAATTTAATGTAAAGTCATTGGTCTTAATTTGCATAAATAAACACTCTTTATGTTTCATAGGGGTGCACTATATATGGGAATTGAGTGAGTGAGTTGGGGTCAATATACTATACTCTATCATGTAAATTTCTGCTGATACTGACACAAAAACATACAGAAATTCATCTGGATTCGCTTTGAAAAAACAAATATTTATTGTTTTTGTTATTTATTGTTTACAAATGCTGTAAAATTAATAAAATCCATTTATAGGGTATTTAGCTGATGCTCTTATCCAGCATGACTTACAAAGTTAGCTGTATTACAGAGATGAGCCCATGTAGTGTTAGGAATCTTGCCCAAGGACTCCTACTAGTGTAGCACAACATAGTCAACCAGAACGAGAATCGAACCCCAGCTTCCCACATGGTGTGTAAGCTCACTGGCAGGTAGTGGTGTTATCTGTTGCGCCACACTTTACAGTTCTTTACAGTACTTTACCACTTTACAGAATGTAAAGTATACTCTTACTCCATTTTTGCCGTTTCTCATTTTTTTTAATTAAACCAGTAGTTCTTTATATGGTGTCAAAAGTGTATGATGAATGGACCAATAGAAATGCTCCAATAAGTCAAGTCATTTAGAGCATTTCTATTGGTCCATTCACTCAGAATTGTTGATACAGTGTACAGAGCAGCTACAGGATTCAAACCATGGAGAAAACTAAAAACCGACAGAATATATATAATATATATATATATATAATATAATATATATATATAATAGGTATATAACATATTATTTTAGACAAATATTTGCCAAATATCATCCCTAACATGCCTAACATTTCTGCTTTGTTTTGGTCACAGTTTGAAACAGACTCATTTCCGAATGTAAACTAAATGTAAATGTAGGGTCTTTACAGCAATAACTCCTAACTCCTAAAAACAACACAAGCACGACGCCACGCTTTCCAGACATTTCCATTTTAATGTTGAATCAAAAAAGCACAGTTAAAGAGCAAAGAAACGCCGTCTGCCCAGGTGAGCATTTAGCACAGGATGGAGAACAAAGCCTCTGAGGACAGCCAATCAGAAGAAACCTCAGCAGTTCTGCACCTTAGCTGCGGAGAAGCTGGGCGAATGTGGCTGAAGAGAGCGGGAATAATAAGTGGCCGGCACAACAGAACGCTGGCAGCTCCCCCGAGAGACGCCTCAACTGAGACCACTCTCTTTAACAAACCAAAGCTCAGCAAGGTGGGGGAGAAAAATCTAATCAGCGTCCTTGAAGATGTTTTCTCTTCTCCTGAGAGCTCTCTCTCTCTCTCTCTCTCTCGCTCTCTCTCTCTCACTCTCTCTCTCTCTCTCTCTCTCTCACTCTCTCTCTCTCTCTCTCTCTCTCTCTCTCTCTCACTTACTCTCCATATCTGCTTTTCTCTCAGTCAATTTTGGACAGACACACACACACACACACACACACACACACACACACACACTCACACACTCTCTTCTTTCTTTCAAGCTGTTTAAGACTACACAGTTTTAGTGTAGCGTACTGAAATATTTCAATGCAGTAATTTACCGTACCTTCAGCTAGTTAATAAATACGTATACTCGGCTAGTTAATCAATAGCTACCTTCAGCTAGTTAATAAATACGTATACTCGGCTAGTTAATCAATAGCTACCTTCAGCTAGTTAATAAATACGTATACTCGGCTAGTTAGTCAATAGCTAAACTCAGCTAGTTAATAAATACGTATACTCGGCTAGTTAATAAATACGTATACTCGGCTAGTTAATCAATAGCTACCTTCAGCTAGTTAATAAATACGTATACTCGGCTAGTTAATAAATACGTATACTCGGCTAGTTAATCAATAGCTACCTTCAGCTAGTTAATAAATACGTATACTCGGCTAGTTAATCAATAGCTAAACTCGGCTAGTTAATAAATACGTATACTCGGCTAGTTAATCAATAGCTACCTTCAGCTAGTTAATAAATACGTATACTCGGCTAGTTAATAAATACGTATACTCGGCTAGTTAATAAATACGTATACTCGGCTAGTTAGTCAATAGCTAAACTCAGCTAGTTAATAAATACGTATACTCGGCTAGTTAATAAATACATATACTCGGCTAGTTAGTCAATAGCTAAACTCAGCTAGTTAATAAATACGTATACTCGGCTAGTTAATCAATAGCTAAACTCAGCTAGTTAATAAATACGTATACTCGGCTAGTTAATCAATAGCTAAACTCAGCTAGTTAATAAATACGTATACTCGGCTAGTTAGTCAATAGCTAAACTCAGCTAGTTAATAAATACATATACTCGGCTAGTTAATAAATACGTATACTCAGCTAGTTAGTCAATAGCTAAACTCAGCTAGTTAATAAATACGTGTACTCGGCTAGTTAATAAATACGTATACTCGGCTAGTTAATCAATAGCTAAACTCAGCTAGTTAATAAATACGTATACTCGGCTAGTTAATCAATAGCTAAACTCAGCTAGTTAATAAATACGTATACTCGGCTAGTTAATCAATAGCTACCTTCAGCTAGTTAATAAATACGTATACTCGGCTAGTTAGTCAATAGCTAAACTCAGCTAGTTAATAAATACGTATACTCGGCTAGTTAATAAATACGTATACTCGGCTAGTTAATCAATAGCTAAATTCAGCTAGTTAATAAATACGTATACTCGGCTAGTTAATCAATAGCTACCTTCAGCTAGTTAATAAATACGTATACTCGGCTAGTTAATCAATAGCTAAACTCAGCTAGTTAATAAATACGTATACTCGGCTAGGTAATAAATACGTATACTCGGCTAGTTAATCAATAGCTACCTTCAGCTAGTTAATAAATACGTATACTCGGCTAGGTAATAAATACGTATACTCGGCTAGTTAATCAATAGCTACCTTCAGCTAGTTAATAAATACGTATACTCGGCTAGTTAATAAATACGTATACTCGGCTAGTTAATCAATAGCTACCTTCAGCTAGTTAATAAATACGTATACTCGGCTAGTTAATAAATACGTATACTCGGCTAGTTAATAAATACGTATACTCGGCTAGTTAATCAATAGCTACCTTCAGCTAGTTAATAAATACGTATACTCGGCTAGTTAATCAATAGCTAAACTCAGCTAGTTAATAAATACGTATACTCGGCTAGGTAATAAATACGTATACTCGGCTAGTTAATCAATAGCTACCTTCAGCTAGTTAATAAATACGTATACTCGGCTAGGTAATAAATACGTATACTCGGCTAGTTAGTCAATAGCTAAACTCAGCTAGTTATTAAATACGTATGCTCGGCTAGTTAATAAATACGTATACTCGGCTAGTTAATCAATAGCTAAACTCAGTTAGTCAATAAATAGCTAACCTCGGCTAGAGTAGTTGTTTAACAGTGTTTAAGTATTCTAGTTATCCACCATGTTTCTAATAATTATTCCAGACGTGAGTAGCTCCTCCCTTTCCATTTTGCAGTGCATTGTGGGATAACAGTGTCCATCGTTACCACGCGTATAAACCGGCCGTATGCACTGTGGGTATTTGAGTACACTCAGCATTGACTCTGCTATCTACACTACATACTCGAACACTAGTTAGTATTAGTCTGCAATTGGGACACTTCCACAGTGCCGTTCCCTCTATTCCCTCCCCTTCAAACTGTGGCTGCGTCCCAATTGCGTCTGACACACTAATACTAAAAGGTATATGCATTCCTTCTCTCTCTCTCTCTCTCTCTCTCTCTCTCTCTCTCACTCTCTCTCTCTCAAAAGTATGTACTCTCTCACTCGCTCACAAACACTCTCTCTCTCTCTCTCTCTCTCTGCCTCTCACTCACTTTGCCTGTTCACTGATGCAGTGACTCATCCATCAGAGGGAGGGGTAAGGGGGTAGTGAGAGAGAGAGAGAGAGAGAGAGAGAGAGGGAGAGAGGGAGAGATGCAGGCCCAGCTGTGGCTCACCCTGCGGGGGGTCCTCTCCCTCTTTCTCCGCCCGCCCCTTTCTCTCCAACAACAACATCCATCTCCATTTTCCTGTGAGCTGACCACTCCGAGGCCGCTCTAAGAGCAATTAAAATTCCCCAGCTTTCCATTCCCGCCACATGCTTAACTGTACGGCACGAGCGTGCCATATGCTCCAGGATGGGATTTTAGAGCAGTTTTCGAGCCCGATAGCCTTCAACTCTGCGTCGGAACAAAGAGAGCGAACAGCTGGCTGCTTCTCCATGGCTGGATGGCGGCGAGTCAACCTGTTCAATCATATGCTGCGTTTGTTTACCTCAGCTTATCTCCTTATTTGGTTTACTCACAGCACAGGCCTTTAGGTGTGAAACTTAAGAGCAGGAGGAAATACTTCCTGCCGTGCAGCAGATCTGTACGAATGCAGGGCAGGGAGCTGCTCCTGATGCTCTCCCAGTCAGCGAGAAGTCTGGACTGGTGACTGAAAGTCAACCAGTCAACTAGTCACTCTCCCACTCAAAAACAGACACAGAGTTTAGGTAAGGTGTAAACTGGTTTAAATGGAAACTATCAGTTAAGATGTAAACTGGTTTAAATGGAGACTACAAGTTAAGATTTAACTGGTTTAAATGGAAACTATCAGTTAAGATGTAAACTGGTTTAAATGGAGACAAGTTAAGATTTAACTGGTTTAAATAGAGACAAGTTAAGATTTAACTGGTTTAAATGGAAACTATCGGTTAAGATGTAAACTGGTTTAAATGGAGACAAGTTAAGATTTAACTGGTTTAAATTGAAACTATCGGTTAAGATGTAAACTGGTATAAATGGAGACAAGTTAAGATTTAACTGGTTTAAATGGAAACTATCAGTTAAGATGTAAACTGGTTTAAATGGAGACTACAAGTTAAGATTTAACTGGTTTAAATGGAGTCTATCAGTTAAGGTGTAAACTGGTTTAAATGGAGTCTATCAGTTAAGGTGTAAACTGGTTTAAATGGAAACTATCAGTTAAGATGTAAACTGGTTTAAATGGAGTCTATCAGTTAAGGTGTAAACTGGTTTAAATGGAAACTATCAGTTAAGATGTAAACTGGTTTAAATGGAGTCTATCAGTTAAGGTGTAAACTGGTTTAAATGGAAACTATCAGTTAAGATGTAAACTGGTTTAAATGGAAACTATCAGTTAAGATGTAAACTGGTTTAAATGGATCATTGGTTCATTTGAAAGATTTAAGATGAAAATTGGTTTAAGGGAAGCTTTAACTTAAGGTAATAAACTAGTTTATTTGAAAGCTTATATTTAAGGTGTAAACATTTAAATGGAACCTTGTATTTAAGGTGGAAATCAGTTTTAAAGAGGAGCTTTAAGAACATACAGTAGCTGGGCCTTTGCATCCAGGCAGCTTGCATTTAGCTTTTTTACTCTATTTAATGCACATCCAGACCTGACAGGTAAACACACAGTATATCATTTCCAGAACTCCATACTGTTTCACAAGAACAGTCTCAAACCCATAAGAATAAAGAATATAGCCAGCTTCCTGTCCGTAAACGTATTTTCAGTCTGGCTGCATTTACAATACTCTGGTGTGATTTTAAGACAACCAGAACTAAACAGTCCAGTCAAAACAAGTTATTTCAGGTGTGGAAAAAGTAAATCTATTTCTAGAGCTGCTCCCAGTTAAACATACAATTCAGTTCAATCCAAATACATTTAAGACCTTAAAATACTGAATAACTGTCACTGCACAGCAATGTACACACACCACGGCACACATTCATGTGTTTTTTATTTATTGAAATATAGTATATATAGTTATTATATGGTTATAATATATTATATTATGTGTTGCAGAATTTTTCTATAGATTTGTGAAGATTTTGGGAACTTTCACTTGATGTAAAGTTTCTTTACCAAGTTCTTCACACTTACAACCACTGTTGGTTGGATATATGTGGACTCTAAATCAGTTCTGAATGAGTTTAATATATTATGGTTTAATATATAATGAGTTTAATATATGTGATTGGTGTGGCGCAACAGATAACACCACAACCTGACACTGAGCTGCCACACCATGTGGAAGATTCCCAGTCTGGGTGACTATGCTGCGCTAACCAATAAGAGTCCTTGGGCAAGACTCCTAACACTAACACATTGACCCACCTCTGTAATACGAGTTACCTTGTAAGTCGCTCTGGATAAGAGCGTCAGCTAAATGCCATAAATGTAATGTAAATGTAAATATCCACTAACTCTTTTCAACTTGGTCTCTGGACATAATGTTCGATTTGAATAACTCTAATAGATTCATTTTATAACTTTTTAAGCCTTTGATGAATCTGTGGGAACCTCATTGTAGTAGTTTGGGAGCTGCAGCACCCTGGAAACATGGGTTCATTGACATTATTAACCTTGAATATCTCACAAAATAGCATAATATTGAATATAAGCTAAATCACCTTAAAGATTGTTCTAAAAGTTCTACAAAAGGTTCTTTGGGCGATATCGTAGAGGAGTCTCTGTTGGACAAGCATTTTTTTTTAAAGATGCGTGAGTGTGAACGACCTTTTAAAGCCTTCATGTAATGTTACAAGTACGGTTCTTTATGAAATCAAAAGTGGTTCTTCTATGGCATTTATCAAATAACCCTTTGTAGCACCTCTATTTTTTGAGAGTACTGTAAATAAAAGCTTGTTTATTTTCCACCATCTCTGAAAAATCAAGCTTTTGTTGTTGTTGTATTGCGTCTGCTTGCTCTTCAGTAGACGTGACTGGTGCACACAGGCAATATGTTCAGTAAGACAAACAATGCTTACACACAAACAGAGGCTCACCAACTACATGGTCCAAAAATCCATATGCAGAAATATCTAGAGTTTCAATAATTCAGTTATTGAAATAAACAAATAGTTGATTGACCAGATTCCAGTCCATCAAGAATGCTACAACTGACTGAACTCACAAAAGCTAAGGCTCCCCAGTGGTTCCCCCTGGCTTGGACGTATGGGTCCGGATCCCACTTTGAGAACCATGTCAGTAAACAACTCAGAAAGGATAACCTTAGCAGGGTGGGATTTATTTGTCTCCCTAATGTTTCTGAAGTCGAGGGAAATTCTCTGCAGACGCGTAAAAAGATACAGTCCAAAGTGGAAGTGTTCGTGGGCCCGTCGTGGCTTTTATGAGCTTGGCGATGTGATAATTACAACTCTATTACACACCCCAAGCCTGTTATCTTTCACCTCCTCCCTCCTGCTGTCCGACACTTTCATCCTGCCTTCCTCCATCCTTAAGGACCATCCGGGGCTATCAAATGAGCTCGTTTTTCTCGGCAGGGCGCCACCGGATCAGATGTTTCTATTGGCAGCGCCGTGGAGGACCGGGGTGGGGGTTTGGGAGGGCTACACGGCACAGCTTGTAAAAAGCTTGCTGTGCAGCTCAGGTATCGCGCCCCGAGCCCAGGTCAGCACGACTCCGCTCTCTGAACAGCCAGTTGCGCAGATGAGCCAGCGATAAAGCTCCCTGCAGCAACCAGGGTTAATGCAGAACGTATGGTGGGGCCTTCTCCACTGTGGGAGGAAAAAAAAAGAAAAAACAAAAGACCTAGACGTGTTTACGTCTCTGGGACGTGGAAAGGGCTGGAGTTACTGTATGTTGAGGGGAATGGTGCTTTGTGAGATTAGAGATGACAGTTGCATGTAAAAGAGTTCCTGTGTTACTGTGAGAATGTACAGGCTCAAAGCCACAGTCAGCATTTCCACAACAGCAAATTGGAAGCAGTGATACAGAGAATGCCTCCTAAAATCCCTAAACAAACCTCTGAATGCAAGAAACAGCAATCAGTAGGATAAAGAAGCAGATTTGCAGGCTTCTAACTGCATCTCTTGCAAATAGGAGGCAAAATCTCAGCAAATAAGGCGTACAGTGGGCTATAGTAAGTAGTTGAGAGATGGTGTGATGCTACTTCTTCGTATTTTTCTGAGACAGATATGAACTGAGCAGTATCAGCCAATGGCAATGACAACACAATGCTTGAAAAATCACAGAAGATCAGCATCTAAAAGCAGAACATCATGTTCAAACCACTCAAATACCTTTACTGGCCCATGGGCAGTAACACAGCTAAGAGTGTGAGCTGATTCAGGAAAGATTTGTAACAGGGCTGGATTATATTCATAACTTTTATTTCCATTAAAATCCAACCATTATTTTTTCAGATATTATTTGATATCAATATCCATTAATATAAATGTCATCTCTAGATACAACTATTTAATTCGGGAAATGTGCAATTGAGTCCAATACCCCAGAATCATATTTAACTCAGCTGTTTATATCTATATACCTTGTTTTATATTATATTATATATATATATATACATATATATACATATATATATATATATATATATATATATATATATATATATATATATACACACACATTTATATACCTTGTTTATATCTATATACCTTATAAATATGTATATATATATATATATATATATATACATATACACATGCATATATATATATATATATATATATATATATATATATATATATATATATATATATATATACATATACAGTGTGTGCAGAATTATTAGGCAAGTTGTATTTGAGAGGATTCTTTTTATTATTGAGCAACAACTATGTTCTAAATCAACCCAAAAGGACTCATAAATATCAAAGCTTAATATTTTTGGAAGTTGGAGTGGGTCTTTTTTAGATTTGGCTATCTTAGGAGGGTATCTGTTTGTGCAGGTAACTATTACTGTGCAGAATTATTAGGCAACTTAATAAAAAACAAATATATACTCATCTCACTTGTTTATTTTCACCAGGTAAACCAATATAACAACACAAAATTTAGAAATTAACATTTCTGACATTCAAAAACAAAACCACAAACAAATCAGTGACCAATATAGCCACCTTTCTTTACCATGACACTCAAAAGCCTTCCATCCATAGATTCTGTCAGTTGCTTGATCTGTTTACAATCAACATTGCGTGCAGCAGACACCACAGCCTCCCAGACACTGTTCAGAGAGGTGTACTGTTTCCCCCCCCTGTAGATCTCACATTTCATGAGAGACCACAGGTTCTCTGTGGGGTTCAGATCAGGTGAACAAGGGGGCCATGTCATCATTATATCTTCTTTTAGACCCTTACTGGCCAGCCACGCTGTGGAGTATTTGGAGGCATGTGTTGGAGCATTGTCCTGCATGAAAATCATGGTTTTCTTGAACGATACCGACTTCTTTCTGTACCACTGCTTGAAGAAGGTGTCTTCCAGAAACTGGCAGTAGGTCTGGGAGTTGAGCTTCACTCCATCCTCAACCCGAAAAGGTCCCACAAGTTCATCTTTGATGATACCAGCCCATACCAGTACCCCACCTCCACCTTGCTGGCGTCTGAGTCGGAGTGGAGCTCTCTGCCCTTTACTGATCCAGCCTCGGGTCCATCCATCTGGCCCATCAAGAGTCACTCGCATTTCATCAGTCCATAAAACCTTAGAAAAATCAGTCTTAA
Source organism: Salminus brasiliensis (assembly GCF_030463535.1). Classification (NCBI taxonomy): domain Eukaryota; kingdom Metazoa; phylum Chordata; class Actinopteri; order Characiformes; family Bryconidae; genus Salminus; species Salminus brasiliensis. Next base: position 29,409,135 of record NC_132896.1, on the reverse strand, counting down.
GATATTTCTTTGCCCAGTCTGGACGTTTTATCTTATGTTTCTTGTTCAAAGGTGGTCGTTTTTCAGCCTTCCTTACCTTGGCCATGTCCCTGAGTATCGCACACCTTGTGCTTTTTGATACTCCAGTAACGTTGCAGCTCTGAAATTTGACAAAACTGGTGGCAAATGGCATCTTGGCAGCTTCAAGCTTGATTTTCCTCAATTCATGGGCAGTAATTTAGCGCCTTTTTTTTCAACACGTTCCTTGCGACCCTGTTGGCTATTTGCCATGAAACGCTTGATTGTTCGGTGATCACGCTTCAAAAGTTTGCCAATTTCAAGACTGCCTCATCCCTCTGCAAGACATCTCACAATTTCTGACTTTTCAGAGCCCGTCAAATCTCTCTTCTGACCCATTTTGCCAAAGGAAAGGAAGTTGCCTAATAATTAAGCACACCTTATATAGGGTGTTGATGTCATTAGACCACACCCCTTCTCATTACAGAGAAACACATCACCTGATTTACTTGATTGGTAGTTGGCTTTCAAGCCTATAGAGCTTGGAGTAGGACAACATGTATAAAAAGGATGATGTGATCAAAATACTCATTTGCTTAATAATTCTGCACACAGTGTATATATATATCACTCTAAACTTAGATTAGCAACCACCACCTGGACTGCTACGTAATTTCATTGTACTGTGCTATCTATCTGTCTATAATCTTAACAGTATTAAGAAAAATGTGAGATTTTCTTTTAATAATTAGTATTTAATAATTAATTAATAATGTTATTGTTCTTGTTAAAACATAAAGAGAAAGTCTGTCAAAAGCATAAACCCTTCAACCAATATCATGCATCATCATTTGTATCTGAAGGTAAAAAAAAGAAAGTATTTTATGATATTATTTATTCTGTAAAAATGCACTGTAGTGCATCCTTCACATATTTTTGCCATAGAGAAAACAAAATACCTCAATTGCATTAAACGCACCAAAGCACAGCCAAGAACAAGAATATAAATAAATCATGCAGGTAATCTGTGTATATCTAACACGTATACACTATACACTTATGCAATTATGTGAATATATTAAAACAGTATAGTAAAGTGACAGTAAGAACTAACACTTGTGGAACTTAAGCAGTGGTGAACTATAACTATTAGAGGTCCGCCCTTTCAGATAGCGCCCCTATGTTATTCGAATAGCAAATTATCACCAATAATCCACAATAACAGTATGGGTGGGTCTTAGTTAAATATGGACATGATTTATTTTATTTAAAGCCTGTATACTCACATATTCAAATGCTGTATATTTAACCTTGTGTGTAGCTGTTTTAGGCTGATTTTAGTGCTCCTGCTGCTTCAAGCTGCCAGAAACCCGCTGGTTTGATTAACACTCAAATTCACAGTCAGTGACATATCTGGAACTTCCAGAAAGCCTAGAGGGACATACTGGATTTTCTCACAAGCTTCTTCCAGTTCCAACCAAAATCAAATCGTGCTTGGTTCTGAATTCTGCTGCCACTCCTTAATGACTTTTTAATCTTAGTATTTTATTACGTTATTAATGTTATTTTTTATGTTAGTAATGAGATTAATGTTGCACATAAGGTCTTCAGTCCAGCTTGTGAAAGCCTAACTAAAGGGAGGACTGTTTCAAACCACGTAGCCACCACAGAGGAGAACATTCTAATGATGTTTAACCAAAACATCTGAACAAAATAAGGCGTAACTACAACACGTTCAGGGTTTGAGGGTTGTGAAGTTAAAATAACTGAATTTCGGGAGGAGGAACATGCCTGAAGCCCACCCCTCCTCGCAATCAAACGTTTTATTAAGACCACATCTGACTTCTGTGTCCTTGATAAAGGTTCTGACCCCGCCACCACCCTGCCACCTCCCTTCAACTCAGTCGTATCTCTCAGTCCTAGCTCCGCTTATCAGAGGGAGGTCTGGTCTTCTAGCTCTTCAGCCCAAAGTTCTCAGAGATCCTGCTGTCTTACAGTCATATAGTCATACAGTCTCCTTCCACATCATCATATGCTAATTTTACATCCAAACATGGTTGTATTGAATGAAAAAATTAACTTTTATTAATTTTTATAGACATTTTTTTTCGAATTCCCAGAAAGCATTAGGCCTTGCCTGAAGGCCTAGACGGCCCTACTGGTTCCCCTCTGTTAGGTATCCAAATCATTGGAAATGTTAAAAAAAGAAAAATGGGTTCTAAGAGGTAGTAGTTTACATGTAAAAAATGTAAAAATAGTGGAACCCCTTTGGTGTAACCTATGGTACAACATATTTAACAAAGGTTTAAAAGGTTTTTTCCACCATAGCAAAGTGCCCTTCAACCACAAAAAGAACCATTTCTTTGGGTTGAGACCATAGGTTTTACTGAAGAACCCCTGAAGAACTCTTTTAGGTTCTTTGGGTTGAGACCATTGGCTTTACTGAAGAACTCCTGAAGAACTATTTTAGGTTCTTTGGGTTGAGACCATTGGCTTTACTGAAGAACCCCTGAGGAACTCTTTTAGGTTCTTTGGGTTGAGACCATTGGCTTTACTGAAGAACCCCTGAGGAACTCTTTTAGGTTCTTTGGGTTGAGACCATTGGCTTTACTGAAGAACTCCTGAAGAACTCCTTCTTTGGGTTCTTTGGGTTGAGACCATTGGCTTTACTGAAGAACCCCTGAAGAACTCCTTTGGGTTTTTTTGGGTTGAGACCATTGGCTTTACTGAAGAACCCCTGAAGAACTCCTTCATTGGGTTCCTTGTGTTGAGACCATAGGTTTTACTGAAGAACCCCTGAAGAGCTCCTTCTTTTGGGTACTTTGGGTTGAGACCATTGGCTTTACTGAAGAACCCCTGAAGAACTCCTTTGGGTTTTTTGGGTTGAGACCATTGGCTTTACTGAAGAACCCCTGAAGAACTTCTTCTTTTGGGTTCTTTGTGTTGAGACTATCCATTTTTTAGAGCATTTGCAACCCAACGGTTTAACTACTGGATCCAGGCGTGCAGATGCAATCATGTTTATCACAAGTTCAATCTAAGTAGAGCATGTTTACCAGGCACACACCTACTCACAAGGAAACAGTGGGTCAGCTATGCCCCTCAAGACTGTCATTCACAGCGCAGTTTAAGAAAACACGCCTGCTGTTGCTAACATTTATAGACCCTGAAAAAACGCACCACCATAAACATTCGTCTAATTTGTTCTCGGCACTGAGGTTCCTTTCTCCCTTTCATGCATTCTTTTTTTTTCTTTTTTTTTTTTATGACTAATCCCGAAAAGCTTTCTTTCTTTACAAAAGAGTGCCAATCTAAACCGTGGCCTGCAACCTGATCACATAATGAATGTGAGATAGATCAGAGACGTCAGAATTTCCATCCGCTCAGAGCTGTTTCGCTCAGAGACTGATCACTTAATGTCAGCCCATGAACTCGGAACAATAGGAAGGTGACAGGCAGGCCTGCTTTACTGAATGGTAAACTGTGAAAGCCTAAGGTTGTTTAGCTGATTATTAATGAACTACTCCATTATGTCAACCCCTCACTCTGCCAGGTTTCAAAGTAAAACAGACGTAGCCAGGGGAAAACCAACGCAGCCAAAGCTATCTGCCAGTTTTTTCTCCCTCCTTTCCAACTATCAAGTCATCCAAATGTGAGAAAAGGGGTGCAGCATCTGCAGGCAATCCTCAAACAGCAGCAGGGAAGCAACAGCATTGAATTTCTGGGCCAATAGTGACAACCGATAGTAAAGACCCTGTGGTCAGCACCAAGAACCAAAATATGACTTTTTGCTTTCTGATTTAAAACAAGTACTATGGCCTACGATGTACTGGGCAGATGTTTTAGGCACCTAAGCACATTCCTTTAAACCGTTTATCTCAGTAATTAATGGAGTTTCTACTGTAGAAACTCCAGATCCCATTAGAACAGATGCAGAAAAATATAAATACAGTACTCTCATTTTGAGAAGTAGTTGAAATCTATCTGTATGTGTTCAATTCCATCAGCAGCTCACCTGATTTACCACTGATGTACCAAACCAGGTGTTGGAGGAGAACACTGAATAAGACTAGACTCTCATGAGGAGAACCTTGGAGATGTTTTAATGAAGACAGTGATGGAAAAAAATGAATAATATCAGTATTTATTCTAATATTAGTGTTTTGCTGAAATAATCAACACTTACTGGCCAGACAAGGAGCTTTGTAGTTCTAACTCTCACAGGTGCCTAAAACCTTTGCCCAGTACTGCATATATCATGTGTAGTATGACAGCCAGCTGCCAATATATTCATAGGCTACATCAACGGTGATAAGCTTCGATACCAAATGGCTGTACACCAAGTGGTTGAACATTTCTGGCGTTCTTGCTAAAACCATGAAAAATCATGAGAAACAGCACAACACTCCCATTTTTTTTTTCTCAAAAAAGACCTTGGAATTATTTATTGGCAAAAAAGCTAATTGGAACAAACAAATTGTTTAATATTATTATAATAAACTCTATAAGAAATTCTAACATTGCATTCTATTAAAATCAATATGCCTTAATAATTACCTTCATCACAATGAATGTACCAGCTACTGAAGTATCGAGCACCACTACAAAGAAGCAAGCAAATCACCCCTTACCTCCCCTGACTGGGGCAGCGTCAGCTTGGGAAGTTTGCCCTTGCTCCCTGTCGCGTTGCCTTTGCCATCCAGCAGGCCTCCGAAGGGCGCTCCACCGTAACCATCGCCCATCTCCAGAGGGGGCTTAAGCTCAGGTGAGTCATTGGGCACCTGGTCCTGGCCGTCCATGGGCCGCACATAAGCGGTGGGCTTCTGCTGCACGGCACTGCTTGGCTTGCAATGCAGGCCCTGAGGAAACGTAGGAGTGGAGAGGCCACCAGGGAGCAGCGAGGTGGAGGCCACGGGCGAGCCCGAGCCATGGGTGCCCATATCCTGATCGGCGGGGGACTTGCCGTGCACCAGCTCGGCGGGTGCTGGCACTTTGGCCGTTTGCCCGTGTCTCCTGCTGGAATGGGAGGAGGTGGACGCTGTGCTGGGACTGGAGTCACCCTGCTCTTGCTCGTGACCCTGGTGCTTGGCTCCGCGACTGGCTGCTTGACCCGCCTGGGAAGCGTGAGACCCTCGGGACCAGTCGGAGGTTCGTGATTTTTTGCCGGCCTGGTGCCCGTGGAGGGCGTTGGAGCCGGCCAGGGTGGTGGTGGTGGGCGGAGGGGGCATGGCGGTGGTGTGACTCCCTGGCTGGGTTGTGGCCCTGGCTCGCTGGGCTTCGGAGAAGAAGCTGGGTTGGTCTGTCTTCTCCACCGGGGTTTGTGGGACCGAGTTCTTAGGGATGCCCACCAGGTGGCTTTGGTTGGAATGGTTGGTCAAGAGCTCCTTCATCTCGTCATAGTTGCCCAGAGTGTTCTGGACGCGGTTGGCCAGGGCGTCGCCTTTGTTTGTCTGTAATTACAGAGGAGACAGCAGTGTAAGACAATGTCAACCCCATCGGACCATTCATTACTATCAGCTTAACCACTGCTTATTCTAAACCGTGGCCTAGTTCACTTCTCAGCACAGTCCCAGGACAGCTCTTTATCCCAGCAGAATGCTGAACATTCACCAGACTGTATGTGTGCACATGTAGGTGTGTGTGCTTGTTGTTTGGAAAAAGAGCAAGAATGAGCGAGGGAGAGAGAGAGAGAGAAATTGTGAGTGAGTGCTTGGGTGCGTGGGCGAATGACAAGAGGAAAATGCTCATAAACGCTCGCCGTGGGTGCAGGGTTCAGACTAGACCCATTCTTTTGAGAGCATATAATGAATGACCGGCCGGAGTGTGAAAATTCTAGATGATTGAGAAAATAACACGCTGCGCTTATAGACCTAAATTACAAGCCTTAATTAAATTAATGCGAGAGTAACACTGATTGTTTGGTGCAGCCCACGTTACACTGACAAACTACATTATTAGCATACTGCTGCAGGGGTGAACACTGTGAACAGATCAGAGCGTAAACAGTCTATACGTTTATACCTGGTTTAGGCGGTGTGTGTATAGACTTTAGTATATTACATTAGTATAAACAGACTGGGTATTTATGTATATATATATATATATAAGCTCCCTGGTCAAGCATTTGTCACCTTGCCACCTTGTGTGTTTATATACCTGCAGGGTGTGTGATGGGATTCATAGATGGAGAAGAGGTGGTACAGTACAGTACAGTACAGTACGGTGAGCGTCTCATTGGATGTATGGAAAATGGGTTGCAAAGCAGATGTTAATAATTGGCAAACATGACTGATTGTATTTGGGTGTGCCAAAGACCATAGTGTGAAGGAACATCCAGGAGCATTCACATATCTGGACTGGCCAGGTAAAACGCCAGGGAAGGCTACTATGAAATCTGGCCGAACTGCACGATTCTTTAAGGCAAGAGTGTCTGACCAGAAACCTGTCCAGTTCAGGCCAAATCTAATCTCAGCTGCTATTCGTGCTTGTGGAGGTACGTTTCAGTCAAAAAGGTGACAAATTTTTTGTCCAGTGAACTGAAGTCACTGATCTGGACGTTAGCTACCACATTTTTTACCACATTATTTACATTATGCCAGAAATGTCTATATATTACTATGTATTTCTGTATATATTACTATGTTTATACATACTATGCGCTGGCTTACATCTTGCTGAGTGATGGGGGCCATCTAAATAATACAAAATAAAAGAGTAATCTTTAATTAAAGTCTATCTGAGTGAGCTTGGAAGTCAGTTATCACATTTATACGTCGATATTCACTACATGCATTTACAGTATCCAAGAATTGTCCATAAATTATTGTGTAATCATGCAAATACAGTGTGTCTCTGCCATTTTTCACTTTTTTGATCTGCCAGTTGTTTAGAATGTCTTTAGAATGTGTCATGATAAAATTTCATGATAAACGGACCAATAGAGTTGCTCCAAGGTTTCTTTTTCGACAATGATGACTACATTTTTGTACTACAGGCCGGCTAGGGCGGGACATCCAGGCCTAATTGACAGTATCCAGTAATTGACAATCTCTGCTTGCTATTATTCAGCTTCTGTTGGATCTAGGAGTCTCGTGCAGTAATTGTTGTTCTTTTTTAGCTGTGCAGCACATGATCAGTTTAAACAGCTTCTCTCTCTGAAGAAAGAGAGTGCAAATGCCCCCCCCTTCACTTCCCCCACTGACTATTTCCATAATAAGCAACATTGTACTTAATGCTTAAGCCTTTTTTCGCAATTGTGTTGGTTTCTGGCTGCTTTTATTCCAGTGATCCCAAGTACCTGTGCAATAACAATCCAATTCAGCCCGCTGTGCATAACATCAATTACACCAGGCCACAACACCACTGCTTTCTGGAGTGCATGTGTGTAAACGTACTCGAGGAACAAACAAGCGGGTGGCACGTGAGTGTACGTGTCTATGTGTGTGTGTGTGTGTGTGTGTGTGTGCGTGTTGCCCTCTGCTTACAATACAATTAAAGGGTCCGTTATTCTCGGGCGGCGAGAAGTATCGAGATAAATCTATTAGCTTTTGCCATTCATTTCGCATGTAATTGCCACATTAATAATGCCGCCGCTACCTCTGAAATGCAAATGTGGCCGCCGCGGCTTCCGACAAACATAACGAGTCGATAAACAAATAATGGTAAATGATCCGGGAGCAGGAGCAAGCGTGCACAGTCATTATTGCGGGGAGGGAATTATCTGCTGGGCAGTTAACATCTGACCCCACACACACAAAGGAGGATGCCAAGACCAGATCCACTCAGCTTAGCGCCGGGCCTGACCTCTGAACCGGCAAAGCCGCAGACTTAATGCAGGTCGTAAAGCCATAACGACCGAGTAGCTGTCCTTCCCAGATTTATTACAATTACAGTCGCTATAAAGGTGCTTTATTGCCCACATCAAAAATGTGATAACGGGCAACGATGCACAGGAACCAACTCACTAGTGTTCTTTTATACTAACTTTGTCAAATCAAACTTGCACTGAAACACAACACTGGACTGAGTTTATGTAGGACTACGGACAACTAAGTGGGACTTAATTTGTCTCGACTTACAAATGTCACAAATATATCATCCACTTTTCTATCTCCTATCTCAATTTTTAACATTACATCAATCTGGCAGTCATTCTTTATAGTGTGTCATAATTCTGTGATGAATGGACCAATAGAAATGCCCCCCAAAATGCTCCAATGCTTCTGACTTCCACTGTTCCACAGTTAAGGAGGTTTTTTCCTTCTCCTGTAAAGTCACCTGCCATGCCCTCGGCCTCGGCCGTAGACTCTATGAACTCCAATTCCCAGAATCCCATGGAGTCTGACATGACCGTGAGTGGGCCTTCCTGCAAGTGACAGTAAGAAAACAGCATCTTCAAGGGGTAAAGAGGTTGAGCAGCTGACAAATGGTCTTACATAAAAAACGGTACATAAAAACACCAAGGTGGACCTCAGGGACAAAAATAAGGGACCTTTAAAGTGAACACTTGGCTCTCTAATATAATATATGACTTAATTTAGTGTGTTTGCATTAAAATAAAAGTATTATAAAAGCACAATTCAGGAATCCCCCTCAAAGTCAAAGCAGCAGTGCTGGTAGTGGGATCAAAAATGTCTGAATGACAGCCAGCCCTGCTCTTGAGAACAGAACACGGCATTGTGTGCATTTATCTAGTGCAGGCAGAGGACACGGCCTACAGTCACTTGTAAAATCCACATAAGCCAGTTGAGAGTTTGGCAGGATTGTCAATCTGATTGGACTATTTTGCTAGTATGCTATCTCTACAGCTATCTCTGCACCGCTACAGCCATGGACGTGATGGCCCGCATGAAAACAAAAGCACATGCACCCCTCCCCCTGCAACCACCACCATGCATTTGTTAGCCTCCTCACGCCACGGCTGACGTAACGTCAACCACCCCCCCCTTTTTTTCCCGGTTCTCAGAGATTGGACGGGTACCCAGGTCACGGTGGCTCTGGTCCAGTTCTTTCAGATCCAGCGACTCCAAGAGAAGGGGGTGAAGTCTCGGATGTAGGAAGGGTACAGAAAAAAAAGTGAGTGTTGGGGTGAAGTTCCCAGACACTAGGGCTCGAGAGACGCGAGAGAAAGCCCATCTGGAGAGCGCACAAAGGCCTCTTGTGTGAACTCCAACCGGTCGACCAGGGGCAGGAGAAATGCTGGAGCTGGGCCAAGCCCACGTTTCTGCCGGCCAACTCTAGTTAGGGAAAGGTGAGAGCTGCAGAAAAGGCCTGTGCTGGGAGCATTCATTGCTGACATATTAAATAAAAAAGGGAACATAAAGACTTTTAAATGGCTATTCCTAATCCAGAGGCTTTGGGGATTGGTGTGCTATTAGAGGTAAGACAAATGAAAGGCTAATTTAGCCTGGAGACTAAATGCTAAATGATACTTGTACTCCACTTTGCCTAACAGGATTTATCTAACTGTATCTAAATGAATAATGAAGTTATTTAACAGATAAAGACCTTCTCCAAACCATGAGGGTTTCTGCCTTTTGTAAAACCATTGAATCACTGGTCTTACACTTTTCATTACAAATGCACAGTCATATCAGAGCATTATGACCACCTACCTAATAGTAGGAATTACATTCAAGGACTTGGATTAGGTGATGGAAGGTGTTTACTATAGAGGTTAGCTGCTCCACAGCGGCTTGATGATTGCTCTGTACCACTTGCCGGAGTCATCATTCTCCTCTGGCATCAATGACCTGTGGGGCACCACTGTTACGCCGTTGGCACTCAATGTGTGAGAAGTCCATTCTGTCCATCTGTGATGTCCCGGGTCGAGTTCATTTTGAATCCATTCCAATCCAAACCTGGTGGGTGTTAATATTATGCTATGACCGTGACGGTGGGCGCAGGGGGTAGCATCTCAAAAACTGTGAACTTTGTGGGATGTCACCATGAATAGACGTCTTGCACATTCAGTGCTTCCCATCGGCATACCAGTGGTGCCCCACGGGCCACTGACTCGACTCCGGCGAGTGGTACAGAGCATTCGAATGGCCACTGTGGACCAGCTAACCTCTATAATGAATAATAATAGTATAGTCCATGCCATGGCGTCTCGCTAGTGTCATCCGAGCCTAGGATGGTTATTGCCACTGTTGGGTTGGTGGTCATAATATTCTGATATGGCTGTGTCCTACAGAACACTTATAACATGACATAGCTGTTTATAAATGCTGTTAATAGCCCTCCTCAGTTCTTTAATAAGGCATCTATAGTTTTCTATATCTATAGATACGTCACTAAAGCATTCAAAGGGTTGTTTGAGGTAGAACCGTTGAAGAACCGTTGTTCTTCAGTGTCCAGTCTGACTCATCCCATAAAAGGATTCACCTACAAGGGTGAGTAACCTCTAAAGTCCAGGGAAACCCCAGGTTAAGGACAGGGAAGCACCACAATATGACACCACCGTGATGTCCACCGTAATCAACGGTGGCCTTGCAGCTCACAGCTTGAGCTTGAGCGTGCTGGGATATCGCTTAGTGCCCATCACTTAATCACTCGACACCTTCAGCAAAGGCTCCTCCGCAAAATGAAGAGGCTCCTCAGCTCTCCGTGCTTCCAGTCTGCCGGAGATTGCCCACTTAAACACACTCAAGTGCTGGGATCTTCACCGGTTCCTTCAGACACTCCACAAAGTCCAGTCAGGATCCTGTGTCAACTCTTCAACACTACTCAAAGGCATCATAAAGTAAGGTACTAGCGCGGAGGGAGCCGGCAGCGCTGGAATGCGTCTCTGCAGCCGCTTTGCAATGCTAATGTGAAGTGGGGCAAAATGACCCGTGAAGGAAGAATCAGCCGGCCTCTCGTTTTCGCTGACAAAACACACTGCTGGGGTGTTGGCGTGCGTGGGTGCGCGCGAACGTGTGCGTGCGCTCGTATCCGACTGAGCACTTGTTTGTTTAGGTGGTACAGCAAGTGCGTAAAAGGGTTTTAATGGGGACGTTATTTGAAGAGAATCAGTGTGTTCCAGTACTGAGGGATGTGCCTGTGGGTTAGGGTGCTCGGGTGCTACCACTCTGTACGGCCTAACAGCCTCTCAATGGCTCTCTTTGTTTTCTCTCTCCACAGCCACTCCATTCCAGCGCCTGTCGAAGCGTTCACACTCCTGCCTCTTCCACGGGGGCCTCTGCGGAATAATTGGTGGGAAAACAAATTGCCGGTTTATTTGCAGGAATGAAAGCCTGGCATTTTATGAACTCTCCATATATTTTTTTAATACTGACATAACCTTCTAGTGATCCCACCTGTAAAAGATTAAATCAGCGATAAGGATCTCTCTCCCCAGAGCCTGTCATGAACTGACATATCCAGCCTGTAAAATTGGGGTTTCGCAAGAGAAATTGTATTTCTGTGGAAGATGTGAATCAACACACACCCGGCCTCATGATGAGATGAGCTTTATGACGAGAGATTGAAACATCAGTTTCCCCAGTTATTTCCCATGTTCTCCTCAGCTGCAGCATTCGAGCGAGACGCTGATGCGCGGTGCTTCATATTTCGCTTTTAAAGCTAAATCACTTTTTGCCGATGAGGCTGGCTCGTTGCTGGAGAATCTAGGGCTGCGGCTGGCAATATCCTGAGCTCAGCCTGCTTGGAGAATGATGGATAACGGTGCGTGCGTGCGTGTGTGTGTGTGTGTGTGTGTTCGTTCCAATGTGTGTGAAGCATTCAGCCTGCCGCTCCTTGACAAGACATTGGCTGTGTTTACAAAAGGGCCTTGTGTTGGTCTGCCACGGGCTCTTGGGGTTTTTGCCCTCCGGCCCGAAGACCAACAACTGAAATGGTAATGAAGGTGCCAATACCCCAAGATCTCCATCAGAGAGGAATGAAACCTCACACTATTTCAATAGCGAAACTGTTGGGAGAAGAAGAAGAAGAAGAAGAAGAAGAAGGGGAAAAAAAGGTGTCTTGGCTATGGTTCAATATTTCTGCCTTTGGACGCCGGTCTCCAGATCACAGGCTGGGGAGAGGAACAGAAAACAGCAGTGGCCTACACGCAGCCATTAATGCTTCCAGATGAGGGATCGATGGCGGCTCAAATGAGCAAACTCCAAGCGCACCTCATCGCAAATCAATAGTGAGCCGGTTCCAGCCAGGCAGAGTAGGAAAGGATCTGCGCGTTGGGAAGGTACGCCTGTAAGGTAATCAGGAATTTCCTTTAATTGGTCTGTGTTCTGAAAGAATGCCACACTTCACAAATGGCTTCGGCTCTTCCTTTGAATGCCTATCAATTGTTCTGACAGCAAGTAAGCGCTCAGATCGAGTATCGCATCGGCCTGCAAAGCTTTCGGGATGTCTGCTATAGGGAAAGAAACATGGCTCAGAAATGGAAATGGCTTGGAAACTGGAATGTCCCCCCTGTTTGGCAAATGTTGGAGTATATTCCAATTTTAATATACAGTAAACATCAGAGTGAGGTGTCTTAAAACCATAAGTGGGCGCTCTAATACATATCAAGCATCTCAAAGCATCTTAAAAAACAGGTGTTGCTCCGAGTGGTCCGGCAGACTAAGGTGCTGCCACTATGACCTGGTTTCTTTTCATTTATTAAAATCTCTCTGGCCAGTGACATCAATATTAGTAAAGGCCAATATAAGATAGATTATGCATTCTAAAACCAATCTAGCAGCTTATAGGTGCATAAACGTTAGACCTTAGATTACTTGATTAGCTTACTATGCTACCAACCTCTTCCATCTTACTGTTGGCTTGTCAGACTGCAGGGAGTGGCAGAGAACAGTATTTCTACCTGTGACTTTTAAGAGCAAATGTATCACTTATATTACAGCTCACAGGCTTCTGAATATATTTCAATGGAGAAGAAAATACATCATTCTTGACTGAATACTAAAATCTCATTTATAATGTCAGGTCTGCATTCAGCATCACCGGCCGGTGCTGTGTGGCTGTAGTATCAGGCATTAATCAGTCATAGGACGCCTCATAACCTTCCATGTGTCCGTAATTTGGGATGAATGGGCATCAATAAGTGCACCTGTTGATAGAATGTGACAGCCATGACAGCAGTCACTGTAAAGCGTGGCTAAATCCGGACACCGCTCTCAAAACCACCCTCACAGCCCTCCAGAGACCAAATGTTGGACTGAATAAATTAAACTCAACCCACTGACTTGCTTCGGTTATTCTCAGCCACATGCACACACACACACACACACACACACACACACACATACACATGCATAAAACATAAACCAGGGTGACGAAAAAGATCCAGAATATGTGAGAGGACAGACAAAAACAAGGCATTGTATGAGAATGAATAGGCAGACTTCTGCTCCTCATTTACTCTGTGGCTGTTGACTCAGCAAGTCGCTTGCGGTGGAGGCTAATTTGGGAATATTTGCCTTGGGGATGAAAATGAGAAAAAAAAAACATTACAAACACACACACACATATACACACATATACACACACAATCTCTTAGTGACCAGAGTGGTAGAAAAGTGTTGGACTGGCTCCAGAGCGCTGACCTTGGCTGGCTGAGAGGCCTTTATAAAAAAATAAAAACAAAAGCCTCAGACGGCCAGAGAGCACGTCCACCAGGATTGCAAGGCAGCGGAGGGACGCAGACGAGGACCCCTGGAGCCAACTCCGACGGGGAGAGAGGGAGGCACGTTAGCTCTGGTGCGGCAGCGCCGGCCGGCTTTGAAGGTGCCAGGCGGTCCGGCAACCAGCAAATTAGTCCCAAATAGCTGTTAACGGCACAGTTCCATTAAACAGGATTTAGAGGGATTAGCTAATAGCAGCCTTAGATGAGTGGAGGGCGGTGGTGGTGGGAGGGAGGGTTGGTATGTGTGCGGAGGGGGGTCGGATGGTGAGGGAATAAGGAAGAAATGCACACTTCCTGTTGCTGTCCTACAAGAGAAGTCTCTTGGTGACACCGTTAATGGGCAATTTAGAGAAATCCAGAGAGCAGCTGCTAAACACTCGGGATGAGTCACTTGCTCTGTAGGAATCATTCATGAATGGCTCGGGTTTTCAATAGTACACATTTTTGCTTCCAATTTTGGGATCATCGCAGGATTTGCGCGGTGCCTCCCCTCTCGCAGATCTTTCAAACGCCGGTACCTCTTCAGCACTAAGACGCTAGCACAAAGCCCAAGTCTGGCGTCGTCGTCACATCGCTACGGCTCAGCAAAGCTCTTTCCTCTCCAAATCCCTCTCACTTTTGACAGGACGTGGCGTGGCCTGCTGAATGGCAAGGGGTTCAAAGCAGAGTGCACGGCTCAGGAAGGGTGACGCAAGTCCACAGCTGCTCTGTGGAATGCTAGCACAGCACATTCCTATAGAACAGCGTGAGCAAGGGCAGGGACAATAGCGTAGGAATCACTCCTGCTTTGCTTTGGCTGGTGGAGGTTTGAGCGTGGGGTGGCAACAGGGATAGTTTCGTGTGATTTTGATATGGCCGCTGTTAATTATATTGCTAATTAATGCTAAAAATGCTAATTATTCTTTGTTTGCACTTCAGGCAAGGGACTGAAATTAGCCGTTTAGGCAAATGTGCTTAATTACAAATTACATATACTGAAGAGTCCCGTCGAGCATGAACTCCACAAGACCAAGACAAGTATCTGGCACCCCAAGACGTTAGCAGCAGATCCTGAAGTCCTGTAAGTTGGGGATCCTCCATGGATCTCATCAGTGAGCATTGAGTGCCCATGACCTCCTGGCACGAGTTCACCAGTTTCTTGTTCTCCAATTTTACATAGGTGTTTTGGAGATGTTCTGACCCAGTTGTCTAGCCATCACAGTTTGGTTTTTGTCAAAGTGGCTCAGATTCTTATGCTCGCCCATTTGCCTTTGAGAACTGACTGTTCACTTGCTGCCTACTATGTAGACCCCACCTCTTGACAGATGCCACTGCAGCCAGATAATCAGTGTCATTTATGTTAATCAGTGTATATCTTTATGGGTAGATATTTGCTTTTAAAAACATAGCGTGATCCACACAGATGTAGCCTCAAATATTCAGATTCTGTTTATTGTTAGATGAATTTAAGCAAAATTGTGAAGCCGATCATGTTTAGGCATGTTTTTGGTCTTATCTCTTCCATGGAGGTTTGTGTTCTCGAGTATTGACCCTAAGGTGGATGTGATCTGCTGATCAGGGGCTTTTGCACAAACTTGCAGAGCCATGCAGCTCGACTGCACACTGCCTTTCAATACAGGCACCAGCAAATACTACCAAATTCTGAATTCCTTAGTAAAACTTCAAAACTTCCACTGATCATCTCTGATAATCTCATTTATAATGAAAAATACAAAAATACAAAAATCTTCTCAGTAGTGGTCTCGAATGTCCACATCCCACTGAATACATGTGAACAAAAATCCCAAATCAACACACATTCCCAGCCTAAACCTCGACAAATGGCAAAACAGAGAGCTAAAAAAGTCAAATGCCGAAATTCAAACTCGTAAAATATGCTTCCGATGGCACTTTCTGGGCGATACGAGCGGTGACCCAGTTTTAGAGGTGGTGAGTGGCTCATGCACGAGGGTCGGGGAGTGTATTTAAGTGGAACACTGTGATGGTGGGACAACCAATTTCAGAGGCTAAGAGGAAGAGCCTATGCCCCGATGAAGATAAATGATTTGCGGGGCTGATGAGACAAGAGCAAGGGAGAGAGAGTGAGGGAGGTACAGAGAAAGAAGGAGAGAGAGAGAGAGAGAGAATAGAAAGAAGCTGGAAATGAGGGGGAGCGTGCGCCTTGTCTTGGGAGGACTGTAATTAGCCTTCAAAGGAAAGGCACGGCTGCATCGTTCTGCGACGGCCACTCTGTGGGAAGTAGCGGTTCCAGGCCATCTTTCTTTGAAAACCATGCTTCAAAGTTACAGTTTACAGACACATGCAGATACACACACACACACACATGCACACACTGTGGCATCTGAGCACAGTTTATGACCGAATTAGCTTTGCGAGCAAACCAAAAGCGATGTTCCCTCTGGAGCCAGAACACGGCTTAATCACAAATCTTGTTTCATGTCAGCGTCAATTATACTTCCCACTCTGACAGACAGTGAATATACATGGAGACATATGTTAGGAAGCGCTCTCGCTGTCTCCTAAATCTCAGGCGAGTCATGTGTGATCCATATGTGAGGTGCTCTGCGATCATCTGTAAAAGCAGGCGGCTGTAGGGTTGACATGCAACGCCGTTAGCATCACTCAAACAGAACAGAACGTGTCAATTGGCCACGAACCGCGCAACGTGACAAGACTGCGGGAGCTTAGCGGACAAGGCAATCAAGCCAAGAGTATCCAGAGGCACTTGGAGTGGCACATCATTGGCCAAAGACCTGAAATGTGCCACCACTTCAGGGTGAGAGGCAGTTCTTTAGCCATCGACTGCCTGGGGAACTGAGAGAGACAGGAGTCGAGGCCCTCCCGGTAAGCCGGAGCATTGATCCGGCATTCATAGCCCCCGAGCGACACCAGCCCTCCGTATCGACAGCGCTTTGACTACCCTTTCACATGCATTCTCTGGAAGGATCGCTCTTGTCACCTGCTAACAGCTGGCTGACGACACAGATCAAAGAACAGGGGAGCGGGCGGGGGGCAGAGAGAGGAGCTGGCGGCCCCCTGGAGCATTGTACAGCTTACTGGTCAAATGAAAGTGATGTATTTGGAGAGCAGGAGGGAAAAGTGTGTGAAATTAGCCTTCGACTTTAATGTGGAAATATTTCCCTCCACTCTTCCAAGCCTTCAATAATTCAGATTTATTATTTTTTACACGTTTTAATTTTATACCTCAGTGATCTGAGTGGATTTTTTCCCCCAGTTTTCTCCCATATTTAATACCTGCCGATTACCACCCACTAGCTAGACCTCCTTCATACCATGCCAGGATACCATGCTACCAGCAGCATGCTTGCAGGAGAACACTAACCTACTAACTGCCAATTCTGTCACATCAGCTAACAGACGCCTGCATTGGCTACCACTGCACTGAATGATGGGGGGGAAATGAAGGACCATCCTACCCACCCTTCCTGGTCGGGATAGTAGTGGGTCTAGAGCCTACCTGGAATCACTGGGTGCACGGCAAAAATGGCAGTCCTGTACTGGGCAGCAGTCCATCAGAGGGTACCCCACATATCCATTCACTCACACCTAGGGGCAATTTAGCATAGACCGTACACCTACAATGTGTTTTTAAGGGGTTGGGAAAGGAATCCCACATGGACATGGACAGAACACATCAACCACTGGACAGAGACCGGAGTGAGGATTGAACCCACCACACTAGGTCGCTTCAGCTATGCAACTATATCCTGCACCATCGTATTACTGTATTAATTATTGAAAGATCAGATCAGTGTTGGCCACATTAAGGTCAAAATTAAGGTTTTCAGATCAGATTAAGTCAGAATGAACTACAGCTAATAATTCCAAACCTGTGAGAGTGCACTGGACTCACACTTGGAAATTTATCTGCATAGGAATGATAAATAGGATTTATTTTATTGAAAAATTAACCCTAATCTTTTAAGCAGAATAGTGATATATATGTGAGAATGAGAATGAGAAAATAAAAACTCTGCATCTCCATAACATGGATCACTACATTTAGAGTGGTAGTGGCGGGTAGAAGTACTGGAACTGGAAATGAGCCCAGGAATTGTTGACATATTTGATGGATTCTGTGACACGTTTTGATCTTCATACTTCCAATATGTTCATCTACGGTGGCAGACATATGGTGGGCTGTCACAATAAAAATAAATAAATAAATAAATAAATAAAAAGCATCCTCATTATGCCATAGCATAATCTCAAGATGAATAACTGAAGAGCAGGGGCTTATTTTATAGTGCACCATTTGATACTGATGATACTGCAATAAATGAAATGGAGCAAACTGTGTATATATATATATGGCTGGAATGAAACCGCTAACTTTGTGGGATGTTCTAGTGAAAGTGGCAAAGGTGAACCAATAATGGACTTCTCGCACATTGATTCAAGGATTCAAGGAAACTGTATTGTCATTCACATCGCATGTGGTCCATGGGGTGGAAAGAAACTGAGATCTCAAGGTCCCAGTTACACCAAAGAGCAATTATTAAATTAATAAAATAATAATAATAATAATAATAATAATAATAAAAGTAGAATATATGATTATATTAGAATAGTATTCATATTATATATTATATCATACATTATAATATTATATTATATAATATTGAGTGCCTCCAAACAACATAGCAGTGGTGCTCCACAGGCCACTGATGCCAGAGGGGAACAACGACTCTGGCAAGTAGTACAGAGTGATCTATGTAATCACTGTGGAGCAGCTATCCTCTATACTGAACACCTTCCATCACCGAATACAGTCCATGTCCCGACATCTCACTAGTGTCATCCGAGTCAAGGGTGGTTATTCCCACTATTATGTAGGTGGTCATAATATATGAATGTGTAGATATAAACAGAGCATTTCTATTGGTTTATGTATCGTGAAATTTTGATGCAATACAAAGACCAAATTCAAATTATGTCAAAAAAGCAAGTTGCAGTGCAGGACAGTGAATATAGACAGAAGATCAGAGGAGGCTGCATCAGACTGTGAGGCCTGCTAAAGGTGTGAATATTTATAAGGAAATAAGGAAAAGTCAAGGTGGTCAGATTGGGCAAATAAAGTGGCGTACTGTGCCACTCAACTGTCTTATATTCCACGAGTCGGGAGTCTGTTGCGAGAGCCAGTGCCCCCTGTGTGTGATGAGAAAGTGCAGGCTGTGATTGGGCCCCTGGGCTGAGACCTTACCTTGTACGGCTCCCCGAACAGATTGAAGCCGGTTGAGAACAAATCTTCATCCTGCTGCACTTCCTGCGTGCGCCGCTCCCACTCCTTCTTCTTCAGCGCTGATCGGTCCTGCTCGTAATGACTGCCGAGAGATAGAGAGGTAAAGATGCAGAGAGAGAGAGAGAGAGAGAGAGAGAGAGAGAAAGAGAGAGAGGACAGTAAGTATGATTTGAGCTGGCATGCGAGAAATCAACAGCGAAAAGCCCCTGCCTTTAAAAGATGCAAGGGAAGCCCTTATCTGTCTAATAGGCCCGAGCCTGACGCTAAGCAGACAGGGAGGAGATAAAGTAACTGGATTGGCTGCACGGATGCTTCGCGGGAACAGATACAGACAGGGGATGCTGCCAGGAAGCGTCCGCGGTGGCTGAGAAAGGCAGCGAGAGGCGCACCGGAGCCCGGGGGAAGAGTTTGTTCCGATTCAAAAAGGGCCCTCGTGAGGCAATCAGCACAGGGACTCTTACAGGAAATCCAAGCTTGTTTCAACCAGTGTCAGGTGACATTAGTGTGCAGCGTTTACGGGAAAAGGCAGCGAGTCTGATAAATGATCAAAAAGCTCAAACAGCTCAAACAGCGCCGGGTGTCTCTCACCGGGCAAATCTCGCAGCCCCATAACGCTAAGCAAATAATTTAGCTCCCCCTGGAACCTGTGTTGCTGTTCGTCTAAGTGCTGGGTGACAGAAAACATGTGTGTGTACTGTACTAAAAAAGTCATGTGACAAGTACGTGGCTTGAGTTGACTGAGCTGGGTTTAGGCCCACAGGACGAGGAAGGTATAATGGCCTATATTCCTGCAGCAAAGCGACTACAGTGCCCCAACTTAACACAGACCTCCCCCCGGGACATGTTACCTTTAGCATCAGCATCCGTCCCTAAAGGGGGTGCTCGGCTGCGTTGCGACAGACATGAGGAATTTCAGTACTTAGGAAAAACTGGATGTCCTGTCGTAGTCTTCTCCCATTATACTGCATATAGTTATAGTTTATTGTATTTACTTTGTCATCGCAGGCATCGCAGCCTTCCAAGCCCATGAGTCCAACAGTCCAACAGTCCAACAATAAAAAACTAGTCTGTGGGACTACCCTACTGCCCTACTACAGAGCCACATCACTTATGCTGTCATTTGTACATATTCAATGGCTGTTGACTGTAGGGGTGTACTGATACACTCAGCCCACAAGCTGAATCATGATACTGATATTTTCCAAATATTTTGAATGAACAGAATTTGCATGAAAACATGCTTGGTGGTGGTAGAGCCCCACGTGACATGAAGGTGCTGGGGTGGGAGGTTTTAGAATCATTAGAATTCCTGTACCGCCACATCGAGGGCATGGAGGAAAAGCACTTCACAGCGTTCATCATAAGTGTGTATTAACTATTAACTAATATTTCAGCTAGTGGCTCGCAGATTACTGTAAAATATTGCACTTTTATAATGTTTGAGAGCTAATAAACAGAAAATAGAAGAATTAAAGTGTCCATATCTTGAAAAAACAAATCTACCCAATGTATCGGCAAAAGGGGGTTTGATGTAATATGTAAACATTAAAATATTTTAAAGGACGGTTCACGTTCCAGTCAATTCCACCCTTATTTGATTTGTTTTCTTCATTTTTCAAATAAATTGTTTTTTTGATGTCACACAATCTAACACATATTTATTCATATTTGTCTGTTCGGCCTACAGCAGTTTAGCCCATAAAGTTATAAGGAGTATTTTAGCCTAGACGACTTTTTGAATAAGGCACAATATACAGCAGCCAATCAGTATTGACAAAGATTTGCCTGTTTAATTCTAAGGGATAAGAAGAGATAAGGAAATGGTCATATAAAAAGAATTAGGACTAGTTATGAGGCACCATGTGTGCTATAAGGGGCAAAAAATTTAAAGGCCGACTTTTTTTTTTCAGCGAAAGCCAAATATTTCAGGTTTTCCAAGTCTATTTTCCAAGAAGTCAAAATATTAAAGTTTTTGACATTTTCATCAAATTACTTTCACGGCTATATGTGGTCCTGTAAAAAAAGACTTTGGGCTAAATTTGGACCAAGTCAGGCGCACTACACAGTATAAGTCCAACCAGATTTAGCCCAAAATGCTACGTCCATGTGACGGCTGGTGCTGGGTGGGTAGCATATGGACCTTTTAAGTCAGCTTCTGAGGCACTACTGATTTTTGCTCCATTGAAAAGTACATGTATGAAGACTTCATTATATCACATGGCATTGGAATGTGAATTCTGTAAATCGCTACACCTCAACGATGCAAAAAAAAAAAGGAACCATTAAATCAGCACAATATTCACATTAACCATTGCATGACATGTTTTACTGCTTTAATGCTTTAATGCTTTACACATTAGCTTCCTAAAAGCTCATTTATTGCTGAGTAACAGGTCTTAAAAAGGGACCTTTATTAACACTCTTTTACTGCTTGGACAGGTTTTCCGTTTCTGTCTTAGTTGTCCAAACTTTAGACACTCCAATATAGGTGACCCACTGCTCCACAAGCAGGCCTGCTCAGAGCAGGGCAGAGCAGAGCAGCGGGGGAGTCAGCCGCCGAGAGTGATGGATAGGGCCGAGAGGCGGAGAGCTGGAATAAGTTTGTTTTCAATCTGCCCTTGCTTTTCTCCGGCCCACTCCTCAGGGTCGCCCCGGCTTTTCCACCGCGTTTAATCCATCATCAAATTATTCCAGAAAGGGTGCGAAACACGGAGCAGGCCGAGAAAAACGAGAGTGCGGCCGGAGGTGACAGCCACTTCTTCTGAGGGTCGAGGAAAAATAAGCGACGAAGAAGAGGGAATAAATACGCCAGAGAGGGCGAGAGAGTGAGTGAGAGAGTGCAAGAGGGAAGGAGAGAGAGAAAAAGAGAGAGACAGAGATTGACGGTGGCTCCCCGGCCGTAATGACAGCAAGATGTCAGTTATCTTTATGTCAGCTTGCCGGGTGCACCTGACAGAGCCACCTGACGG
This sequence comes from Salminus brasiliensis, assembly GCF_030463535.1. Taxonomy (NCBI): domain Eukaryota; kingdom Metazoa; phylum Chordata; class Actinopteri; order Characiformes; family Bryconidae; genus Salminus; species Salminus brasiliensis. Next base: position 29,387,279 of record NC_132896.1, on the reverse strand, counting down.
GCCGATAGATCACGTTTACAGCTGTCAGTGGCGCGGTCTCTGGGGCACCGAGTCCCTCGACACTACATTACCCTGCTAATACAGAGCAGGGACAGCGAGCGGAGGGTCACTCGTGCTAATTAAGAAAGTAAAAGGCAGGGGGGACTAAGGCTTTTCCCGATAAGCCTAAGGCCCGGCACGTGGAAAGCGTGGCAGTTCAGCAGCTAAGTGATGTTTTGTGATGTAATTGGGTCAGAGGTCATTTTTTTCTCTATGTTTATATGTTGTCTAAAAAAGCCAATGTGTGTGTATTGATATAATAACTGTTAACTGTGCACTAAGCTTTATTTATTATTATATTATTATTTATATAAAGAAGTGCATTCAGTTACTGGAACGTATGTATTAGTTCTGTTAATTATCTATTAATTAATCAATTAATTTCTGGGTACACAATAATTTAAGAGGTACAAAAATAATCTGACTCTAACTAACTAATCAGCCAACTGACAACTGACATAACTGAAATAATTAACACAATAACTACCCAACCAGCTAAATAACTATTTAACTAACTAACTAACTAAGCTAGCTAGCCGACTGATTAAGTACCTAGCTGACTGGTTGATGAAATACCAACTAACTGATTGGTCGACTGACTGATGAACTAACTTATCTGACAGATTCGCTGCTAACTAGTTACCTGACTGACTGACAAGCTAACAAACAAACTAACTAACTGACATTAATTACTGACTATCTAGCTAACTGACTGACAAAGTAACTGAGTCACTAAGTAGTTAACTGACTGAGTAAGTGGCTGACTAGCTAAACGATTCACTAACCAGCTTACTAAGTAACGTACTCTGTATCAGTGTACATTATTAGTACTATCAAACTGCATGTAGTGCAGCTGGTGCTTTGCATTAATAACACTGCGTGTCCTTGTTCCTCCATTGTTCAGCCAGAGGTGGAACACAGTCCCCAGGCTTTACTGACCACATTTCTACCTTTCACCTCCACTAATTCATCTGCCTAACTGTGCTCACAGCAATGTGCCTAGCATTCACCACTAATTACTCTTTACCACCTATTAATTAACCATTAACTACCACTTATATGTCCCTCACTACATTCACTACATATTACTCTATGAACTCATGATAAAGACAAAACTAGTTACTGATGCCGAAATGACTATTGTGCCCTTACATGTACATACGGCTATGGCCTAAATGTCTAACTGCTAATTAACAATAATCTGATTAATAAGCACTTCTTAGTTCTTCCGTTATTTCTTTATGGGAGCATAAACACTTAGCAGTTCATTAGCAATGTAATAAACAGTAGCTAATAAACAGTTAGCAAGCAGATAAGCTATAAACAATAACGGACAATCAATTACATAAATAACACCGTTACCATATCTCTCAAGCACATGCAGTATCTGGACCATCGGGCATCCATTCATACATTCGTGCTTAGTGCTTATAGGTGTAGGTATAGGTGTAGATTAAAGTGTAGATTAAGGTGTAGATATAGGTTTAGGTGTAGATTAAGGTGTACATATAGGTTTAGGTGTAGATTAAGGTGTAGGTTTAGGTGTAGATTAAAATGTAGTTTTAGGTGTAGATTAAGGTGTAGGTTTAGGTTAGGTTTTTATTAGGTTTAGGAGTAGATAAGGTGTAGATATAGGTGTAGGGTTAGGTGTAGATTAAGGTGTCGGTTAGGTTTTGATAAAGTTTAGGTGTAGATTAAGGTGTAGATTTAGGTGTAGATTAAGGTGTAGATATAGGTTTAGGTGTAGATTAAGGTGTCGGTTAGGTTTTGATAAAGTTTAGGTGTAGATTAAGGTGTAGATTTAGGTGTAGATTAAGGTGTAGATATAGATTTAGGTGTAGATTAAGGTGTAGATATAGATTTAGGTGTAGATTAAGGTGTATGTGTAGATTAAGGTGTAAATTTAGGTGTAGATTAAGGTGTAGTTTAAGGTGTAGGTTTATGTGTAGATTAAGGTGTAGGTTTAGGTGTAGATTAAGGTGTAGTTTAGGTGTAGGTGTAGATTAAGGTGTAGTTTAAGGTGTAGGTTTATGTGTAGATTAAAGGGAAGGTTTAGGTTTAGATTAAGGTTTAGTTTAAGGTGTAGGTGTAGATTAAGGTGTAGTTTAAGGTGTAGGTGTCGATTATGGTGTAGATTAAGGTATAGGTTTATGTGCAGATTAAAGGGGAGGTTTAGGTGTAGATTAAGGTTTAGTTTAAGGTGTAGGTGTAGATTAAGGTGTAGTTTAAGGTGTAGGTGTAGATTAAGGTATAGTTTAAGATGTAGGTTTATGTGTAGATTAAAGGGAAGGTTTAGGTGTAGATTAAGGTTTAGTTTAAGGTGTAGGTGTAGATTAAGGTTTAGTTTAAGGTGTAGGTGTAGATTAAGGTGTAGGTGTAGATTAAGGTGTAGATTAAGATAATAACATTACACTGTACTGTTTAGTAGCATTGGCTCAGTTATAGTAATGTTGGGCCGGCGCTCCGCAGTGCGTTCAGTCCTACAGCACCGTGCTAACTGGTTACGCATAAGCTTCACCCAGCTGTAACTCAGCGCTAAACTGAGGAAGGAAACTCCTGAATCACGCATGTCTGGGCTGATTGGCTACATTTGTGCTGAGGGTGAAATCGGGGAAAATGTGATTTCCCACAGAACCATCGCTTAAACCGAGTCCGCAGCTTAATCAGCAATGGCAGGGCTTATTTCCAAATGGGTTCTGAAGGCTGGCTTGATGATTGTGTTGTGGAATATGTGGCATTGGCAGTTTCTTCCTCCCCTCTTTCTGCTGGTCTCCGCCCCCCCCGCCTCCCCCCCTCAACACACCCACCACTTCCCCGCCTCTTTCTGACACCAAATGGAAAAAGAGGGGGTGAAAAAAAGCCCAGAACAGAACAGTGATATCCATGGTAAACCGAATAAATTTAATCTTAGCTGAGCTCCGCTGCTTTTGGAAGATAACCAAATAGACTGCCTCTCTCTCTCTCTCTCTCTCTCTCTCTCTCTCTCTCTCTCTCACCTCCCTCTTTCCCAAAGCACCCCCCTGCCCCACCCCCCACCCTCCTTAAAGCTTCCCATAGAGGAACGTAATAAGCGGCGAGCGAGTGCCACCATTATTACAGTGTCGCAGCCGCCACAACAGTGGGGCTGATTTCTGATTTAAGCGGCAATTATTAATTTGAAGCACTGGCTAATTAAAAGTACAGCTAAGCGTTTAGCCTCTTGTTACAATTATTTTGCTGGATTGTAATTATATGGACCTGCTTATCGTCCCCATTAAGGCAGTGACAGCGGAGGTGGAGATCCGCTCTCGTTTAATTCTTGATTTCCAAGCCGTGGGACTGGATTGATTGCGGGGAGAGATAGAGAGGCCGTTTGTGGAGTGGGGAGGATGCCAGGGGTTGTCTGCGTGACTGGGGTGACAGCAGTGCCTGAGGGGACAATCCCGGCATCCCGGAGGGAAGCTCCTTCTTTCTTCTCACCGTTTTTTTTTTTTTTTTTATTTCCCCCCTCAGTTCTCTTTGTGTGAGCAGACGCACTGTTTCTAGCCCCCGCTTTGTCCTGGTAAATGCTGGATATCAGATGCGTGTCGAAAAGGGAAACGATACGAAAAGTGGCCAAATGTTAGTCAATGGGATTATCATGGGAACAATAAGCAGGGTGATCAAACCTGTTGTTGCTGCCATGCAAAATCTTTGCATCTCCATTTGGGCCATTTTAATCATCTGTCAAAATATTGTGTTAGATATTGTGTATTGTAAAAATGCTGATGTACTATTTTAGCCACATCACCCACCTTTACTATTAGCACCAACTTATAGGAGTATATCAATTCACACAGCTAGATACAGTACCGCCGTGTCTCAATTAGGCCCTATAAGTATTTGGACACCTGCTCATTCATTGTTTTTTGCTTCAATTGTATTAAAAAGGAGTTGCAGATCCTGCTTATGATCCTGCGCCAGACCAGCTGCCACCTACCAATCCGACCATCAGACCCCCCACCCACCACCACCCATAACAGACCGTTAATGAGGTCAGGATGTTGGATGATGATCACCACCCCACCTCATCCCCAACTCCCCAAAAGTATTGGATGGAGCATAAACCATCCATCATACAGTTCTTCCACTGCTCCACAGCTCGATGCTGGGGGGCTCTATACCCCCCTCGTCCACGCCTGGAATTAGTATTGGCTTGATGCCAATAGGTTCATGTTTATCTGCTCCAGAGAGTCTATGGGCATTTGCACATCTGTGTCAGCAATGTGTGCAACCTAAAATAGCCAAATGCATGTATTAAAAGGGACATCCACGTAATTCCAAGTAATTTTGGATAGTTTCTATTAGTGCGTTTATCAAGGAAGAAAGGAAGTAAGGAAGAACTTGAACTTAAAAAGTGAAAAATGTCAAGAATGGAGCTCTTTCAAATCTCACTGTTGATTTACAAACCATACTCCTGCCTCCTACAAGGTGGAACCGCAGGTAGCATAAATGGCCACATTAGCCTGGGTTTCATCTCCGGCAGGGAGAGGGAAGCTGTGGGAGAGTCTTGTCAGAGGGCAGAGCGACTTTCGCAGATTAATGAGTGCCGCTGGCAGTAATTGCCAGGTGCCAGGTTATCACCCCAGCCACTGACAACACTTCCCCCGTCGGGAATTCCCTCCATCTCCTCAAGGAGGCCATGGTTTGAGCTCCTGGTCGCAGGGTAAAGGAAAGCTCTGCGGCATGGCCAAGACAATGTCCACACAAAGGACGCTTGTGAACCGGCAATCTTGCCATTCTAGCATCACTGAAGACTTTCTATGACTTTCTATGAGTGGCAGCACATCTTGTGGTGTCGTATCACCAATGCCCAAGTCCTGCACTGTCTGGGCATAGTCCTGGAGCCTGGTAATGATTCAGTGTGCTGACATGAGAACAATACAGCTGATAGCTGACAATCGGATTGTTCTGGGTGGGAAACTCAGGACCCCTGGACATCAGATTCCAGAGCTTTTCCGGATGAATCTCAGCTGATTCTACTCATCACTGAATTGGCAAGTTCTGGTGGTCTCCTAAAGCAGGGCAGTCTGTAGACTGTGGTGGACTCTAGCTCTCTGTTCCCCATCCTTGACATATATACAGTACCAGTCGAAAGTTTGGACACACCTGGTTGAATGTGCTGACCTTCGTCTGAAAAACATTTGACCCTTGGGTGCTGGGGTGACCATATTTTTGCATACAAAAGAGCACACAGCTATCCACCATAGTTAGCATGCACTTGTGTAGTAGAGGGCCCATATCTTTCCAAAGAATTCCCAGTCAGAACTGCCAATAGAATAGGACTCTCTGGAGCACATAAACATGAACCTATTGGCACCAGGCTGCCTAATGCCAGGTGTGGGCTAGAGGGGTTTAAAGCCCCCCAGCATTGAGCTGTGGAGCAGTAGATGAACTGGGTTCTCTGGAATGATGGATGGTTGGTCCTCCATCCAATACTTTTGGGATGAGTTGGGGAGTTGGGGATGAGGTGGGGTGGTGATCATCATCCAACATCCTGACCTCATTAGCGCTCTCGTTGGATCACTGGATGCAAGCAAATCCTCACAGCAGTGCTACTGTGCTACAAAATCTAGTAGAAAGCCTTCTTATCTGGACAGCAAAGACAGTTACTCCAACAAACGCAGGATGGACAAAAGTATTGGGACACCTGCTCATTCATTGCTTCTTCTGCTTTCATCTTTACAAATAAAATGTGCAGTAGGGGGCCCATATCTTTCCGAAGAATTCCCAGTCTGGTGAAATAGGAATACGGCACTCGTGATGCATTTCCGAACCTGAACAATCCCAGCTTATTTTTCTTCTTCTTTTTTTTATTTTTATAAATGGCTCGACTCTCGCTCCTCTCTCTTCCATCTCCTCTCCATCGGCTCTTTCAACTAACAATGCGAGCGGCCGGTGATTAACTGCGCGAGCCAATTAGAGAGTGCGTCTGGAGCCTGCGCTATATCTGAAATGTCAGCCCATGAATATTGCAAGAGGAGCTCAGGCAGATTTCCAGATTTTGACCCAATTTAGCAAACAGACCTCCCCATGCACCGGGACATCATCTCGCTGTCCACACACGGCACGAAAGCTCTGCCTGCCACCGCGGGGGATTACACCAGGGACAAACGGGGGGCTCTAATAGTCCACCTCTGTGGCGTGTCGTAAGCCAAACGGACAAGGGAAATGCCCGTTTTCCATGTCATCGAGTCGGGAGAAAGCTGACCTTATGCGGTTCAGCTCAGGGACATCAAACATGCCGCTCGGCACTCTGCATAATCAGAAGCGGAGATTACGGCAGCTGCGCGTCGATTACGCCTTAATGGGCACCGACTTCAAATTAATGTCTTTTTCATGTTCCATATTTCACATTCATATTGAGAGGAATTTAGCCTAATTATGATGTAATTGCAGATCCACGGCTGAAGTTAAAAGAAAGCGGCGTGCGCCGGAGAGAGCAAATGTAATCTCTCCTAACTTTGGAGTCGGTCTGGTTCGGAATTCTGGATGCTCGTCATATGCAGCAGCGTTCCGACAACGTCCATGAATGATTTAGGTGGGGGGGTGTCTGGCTTTAAAGGTATGAGCCAGGTTTAAGACTAGAGCTGTCACAATCACTCCACTAACCCTCCTCACTACCTTTTGCAAAAATAGCATAACATACACTGCATGGCCAAATGTTTGTGGACACCCCCTCTTATGAATGCACTGAGCTACTTTGACTAAGTTGCATCGATTGCTGACACAGATGTGCAAATATCCACACACACATCCACACACAGCTTGTCTAACCCCTGTAGAGAAGTGCAGCCAATAGAATAGGACCGTCTGGATCAGATAAACATGAGCCTATTGGCACTATGCTGCCTAATGCTAGGCCAGGCGTGGGCTAGAGGGGTAAAAAAGCCCAACAGCATTGAGCTGTGGAGCAGTGGAAGATCTTTGTCCTCTGGAATGATGGTTGGTGTGCCAGCCAATACTTTTGGGGGGTTGTGGATGAGGTCGGGTGAGGTGGTATTGAGCTTATCAGGATGAATGCAGGATGAGCAAAAGTATTGGGACACCTGCTAATGCATTGTTTCTTCTGATTCAAGATTCTGAAGGAGCACTGCTGTGAGGATTTGACTGCATTCAGCGACAAGAGCGTTAGTAAGGTCTAGATGTTGGGCGATCACCACCCCACCTCATCATCCTTAACTCGACAACTCATCCCAAAAGTACTTGACGGAGCTCCATCCATCATACCAGAGAATACACTTCTTCCACTGCTCCACTTCTCAATGCTAGCGGGCTTTATACCCCTCTAGCCCATGTTCATGTTTATCTCCTTTAGAGAGCCCTGTTCTATTGACAGTACGTCTCTACAGGGACAGGACAAGCTGTGTGCAACCAGGGTGCAACTCAGAGTAGCTGAATTCATTAATTTGAAGGGGTGTCCACAAATATTTGGACATACAGAGTTGGATTTCCTAGGCAGGGATTAAGCTTAGGACTATACACAATTATGAATGGAGATTCTTAATCGAAAGGAACGTACAGTCCTGGGCTAGGCTTAATCCCTGTCCAGGAAACTGACCCATAGTGTAGTTTTTCAAAGGAATCTGAAATCTTTAATAATTGGCTTTTGTTCAGATCAATCTATTTTTAAAAAGTCTCCAGTCTTCCAGCAGACTTATCATTACTAGATGACTCGACCAGCAGCAGCCCTTATTAAAACCTAGTTCTACACTCAACCAGATCCAATATCTGTTCCTGGAATCAGCAGTAATCATGCATACTGTCATGGCTTCAGTCTAGCCAACAAATACGGCTATAGACGGACGGTCAGAGTGCATATCATTTCGAGACGAGCTTAGAGCTTTTTAATCTCTGACCTCTAATTATGCAGAAAGATAGCTCTTGGTTGTGGTGGAGAACGATGGCTTGACAGAAGGGGGGAGGGGTAGAGAGAGAGAGAGAGACAGAGAGAGAGAGCGAGAGAGAGGAGGGGGAATTGATGATGTGGAAGGAAGGGGAGGTTGGCAGGTCTGTTACTATCTACATGTGTGACATCTTCATTCCAGTCTGTCTGATAACCTGAATACACTCGATACACCAGCATCCAGTGCCTCTAGCGAAGCAGGCTTGAGGAATCCTTAGTGTAAGCATTTCTGCCCCGTCCTGCTGTGCACTGCGCGTCTATGCAAATGAACAGTGCACGGAAGCTGTTCTTCTTGCTTATCCCATCAGTGCAATCAAAATGACGGCCGTCCTGACCACGAGTGAAGAGCTGAGGTGGAATTGACACCACAGTGAATCTTAACAAGCTCCCGTAAATCCAGCTGGCCACCAACGTCAAATCTCAACGCCAGGACAACGTCTAATTCCAGCCGCAATTTGACAAAGAACTGTCAAAGAATCTTTTCTAACCAAAGTCCAACATCTTCCAAACGTCACATTACGTTTTACTGACGTACAATACAGACATTTCGCTGAATATCCTACTTCATAATATTAACGACATTCTAACGTGGTTAGTTGTTGATATTTTGTGGGTTTCAGGTATGGAAATACCTGAACGTCTGTCTAATGTTGGAGACTGATGTCAAATCAATGTTAATTTTTGATGGGTCTGAGACTTTGATTTTTAACCACAACTCAACATCTGTCAAATGTTGGAGACTGATGTCAAATCAATTTAGTTTTTGACAGATATTTGACTGATCTTTAACCACAATTCATTCAACATCTGTCTAATGTTGGAGCTTGATGTCACCATAATGTTGGTTTTGATGGAGCTGAGACTTTGTCAACCCCCATAGTTTATTTTTTGAAAGATATGTGATCTTGATTTCCACCCACAATTCAACGTCTGTCTGATGTTAGAACTTCAAACCAATTTTGTTTTTGACTGATATGTCCCTTTGATTTTTGACCACAAGTCAACGTCTGTCTAATGTTGGAGCTTGATGTCACCATAATGTTGGTTTCGATGGATCTGAGACTTTGATTTCCAACCAAAATTCAACATCTGTCTAACATTGGACCCTGATGTCAACCCATTGTTTGTTTTTTGACAGATATGTGATCTTGATTTCCAAACACAATTTAACGTCTGTCTAATGTTGAAGTTTGATATCTACCCAGTGTTCGTTTTTTAGTTCGATTTTAGTTGCCAATAAAAATTCAATGTCAGAACAATGTTGGATTTTGACGTCAACCTGATTTTTATTTTCAGCAAAAGTGTAACGTCTGTCTGACGTCAAATTGACGTCTGGTGCCTGCTGGGAACATGCAGAACATTAAAGAGCATCTTTAATAATCATTCTTAATGCCCTAATTTGCAATTCCTTTGAACCTCCTTTAGGCCTTCACTTATCAGCAGCAGGTTTTTTTGACACCGACTGTAAAGTTTAGTGAGCTTTTCGTTGACTTCCGAACCTTGTGCTTGTTCTGCGCCCCCCCAAAAAGCTTTTAACTGCCCAACAGTTTCAAAGTAACTCAGCTTGAACAGAATTCTGGGTAATTATAACTGGCTTGTCTTTAATCACACACTGTTCAAATTTGCACGGCAGTGAAATTGTCCCTGATAGAGAGTGTGAAACGCACTGGCTGTGCAGGAGACGTAATTACTTTTTTTGGGGGGGATTTTCAACATAAGCCCCTGCAGTTCCACCAGATTAGAGTGACTGTCAAAGTAAACGTGCTTAATAAAGGCAATTCTTCAGCCAGCACTTGCCGTATTATCAGCATATGTGTCTGCTGTCAAATAAACGGTCAAGGAGCGCAAATGGTTATTGTATGGTCAAAATCCCACTGTTCATTAAAGGAAAGAGCAGTGACCCGCGCTCAGGCTGTGTAGTTCACCTAATTACATATGTTAAACTGACGAGCCTGTAAGTGATACGTGACAGTGAACAGCAGCTGCTTCCTTTCCTATTGCTCTTGCTTTGTTAAATCTGTCTGTTGTTAAAAGATAGCTGTACATCACAGAAATCAAGAGTTTCGATCGTTGCTTTAATGAAACCCATCTTGTTATAGGATCTGAATTATACACCTCTCGCCAGGGGCTGTAGAGTTGTAAAAATGATGATCCCAAAAATAGTTCCTTAAAACAACACATTCAGGTCCCTGAAGAGTAGAATGCCCTGATATGGAAACAGTGGACCAAAACTGCTACTGATATCTGCTGATGCTGATATTGATACCTAATTATTGCCAGATTATCTCTGACCCCTGGCTCGTTATGCTGGGATGTACCAGTCCATTAAAAAAATAAAAAAATAATGGCATTAAAGGTACTGAGTTCATTTAAAAAGTGTGTTGACATGGATTAGCACCACAGACAATTACATTATTAATATCTATAGGGTTAAATAAATGCACTTTTCTATACTGAATATTAAATATTTCTGAAATATCATCCAGGGGTAATATTTTTTAAGCAACTATCTGCAGATTGCCATATCTTCATCCAAATGTCATTGTTAAAGAGCAAGTTATTGGTGGGCGATACAGCAAATACATCATAATACTCAAAAGTCATTTTATGATGCATGATGCAAAGCACAATATACATTTTTTCAAATGGCAACAGAATAATAATAATAAATAATTATAATAATAACAGTAATATTCAACATGAGCAATATTACGTAAATCAGAGGTTGAACGTTGGTTGCCTTTAATTTTCAATTAATTGTCCAGCCCTAGTTACAACAGACAAACCTGTTCCTAAAAATGTCTGCTCTATATATTATACATATTTATCAGGCATCGACAATTATATTTATCCGATATCGGCATCAGCCCACATGTTCCATGTTAGTGTACAATAACTACAATAAAATGATACACTCGTAACGAAACACGTAGCTGGTCAATGCTGCAGTTAGTCGTCCTAGACCGATCAGCTATAATATCAAAACCCCCTGCCTAACATTGTGTGTGGGTCCCCCTCGTGCCACCAAAACAGTGACCTCACCTCTGTGGCATCTGCACCATAACTAAAGTCAGCAGCAGATCCTTTAAGGCCTATAAGTTGTGAGGTGGGTGAGGCCTCCATGGATCGCATCAGTGAGCCTTAGGTGCCCAGGACTCTGTGTGCTTTTGGTAGGTACTGACCACTGCATACCAGAAGCACAACATATGACCTGCCTGATGCTTTGGAGATGCTCTGACCCATCACAATTCCCTTTTTCCCTATCTGTTCCCTTGCTGCCCAATATGTAGATCCCATCCCATGACAGGTGGCACTGTAACCAAATAACCACTGTTATTCCCTTCACCTGTCCGGTATTAATGTTATGGCAGAGTGGTGTATTGCCTACCTTTAGAAATGTACACAGAGAACGAGAGGTTTTTACTCTATGGCAATCATATATCAAATGTAGCCACCATGTAGCCACTTTCTGACCCCAGCTCCTTTCCCTAGCTGTACGTCGGTCAGTGGTGTCGCCCCCCCCTTATTTACCCTTCCGCGGACAGCGGCGTGCACCGATGTAAATAAACACCGCTGACCGAGCAGTGAAAAACAACAAGTGCGGCTTTGGTCACGTCTAGACAAGCGCAGTGATCTCACAAACCACACACTCCTCCACACGCGTCTGCACAGGACCCACGCCACATTTCATACACACACTGAGGCTCACAGAGGCTGACAAACCGCTCCACAGCACCTACAATGAATGGATTGCTTTACTCAAGGCATGAGAAAGTAGTCATGAAGTGTGAAAAATAATATAATAATAATAATAATAATAATAATACAAATAAATGTATAAATATTGGGCGAACAAGTGATTTGGTATTGGCACTGCTGCTTGTCCAAAGCTGGTATTTCGGAAAGGCAGAACCCTCCTGGAAAGCTGCCATGCCATGCCATGCCCGTGCTATGTCATGTCTAATTACACCGATACAATATTTGATGAATGTGCAACAGGATTATTTGAAATTGTGACAAAACTCGTCAACCAGTGCTCATTCATACGTGCACACACTCTCCAGCACAGCTTAACGCTGGCGCCGCAACCCACAGCGACACTCGGTGCCAATTTCGACCCGCTTCTCTCTGTCAAAATGCAAATGAAAAGTACAAGAAAGAGAATGAAATAGAGGACTCTATTACTGTCCTTACTCCAGGAGTATTGGAGGAGGCAGTGTGTAAAAAGATGAGGTGGTGGTGGATGTGTGTGTGTGCAGGGGGGTGGGGGTGGTATTTGACTTAAATAAGGCCTTTTTCTTTGATCTCTGATTCTACTGCATGGCATACAGAAATGAAACCCCAGGTCCTCTTCCTTTCTTTAATTTTCAGTCCAAAAATAAAACAAGCTCAAATACTTAAAAAAAAATAAAATAATGAACTTCAAGGACACTCGATATCCAACCATATGAATCCTATTTCTCCACTCGGTAACAGGAAAAATAATTATTCATCGTATAGCCTTACTTTCACTCTCCCTTACACTGTTGATTCAATTATTTGATGTAAAAACGGTCAGTGGCTCATTTCTAAGAGGAAATTAAGCTGTGGAATATCATCAACGCTTTTACTCATAACTGTATAACCAGCGCTTACCAGCCGCTGCACTGGATGATCAAGGGTCGAATTCACAAAAGTGTCAAAAAAGAAAATCTTCTTAGACTTTTTTATTTCGAACATCAAACTTAAGATAAAAGAGAATTATTCAATATTAATATATTAATAGATAATAATATTGTTATTCTTTTTAAAAATTCTTACGTATTTTCAAATTTTCAACAGATTTTTTAGACTGTAAGTAGACTGTAAAATTACAGAGGTAATAGAAATGGATTAAAAAATAATAATAATAATAATAGCTTTATAATGTCATGGCACAGTATTTTTTTTTATATGGGTATTTCTTTATATGTATTTAGTATCATATTTTCCAATGAAGATTTTTTTCTGCTGGCTACTGCTTCCTCCACCGTCACTTTTAGCTTTTGTTTACTTGAATTTTGTACATTTATACATTATGAATGCTTAGTTTGGTTCTGTTTGGCCTTCACTTCACTTCACTTCCACTTCCCGGATTTAACTAAATGTTAGAAACTAAAAACATTATCTCACATCGTTTCTAAAATGCAGAATAAAAAGCCAAATTACAAATGACTTCACAAGAAAAGCACAAAAAAGTGAAATTTGAAGAAAATAAGACGACTCTGAGAATTGTTTTTACTAATATTCTTATGAACCCTTTAGTGTTCATCTTAAGATTCTTTATAAAATGTCTCGTAGGAAAACACCTGTGACTTTTGACTTCTGTCATATATTATGTAAAATATTAACATAAATCAAAATCAATAATAGATTAGTTCTAGTAAATTAGTTAGTAAATATAAAGTAAATATAAAATTAGAGCATACACAGCAGTCATAGAATAAAGTGCTCTGTAGGATAAATCACAAGAAGCATGATCATTTGATGTCCATGATGACTCCCAATATTGCCTGCCTTTGTAACATGATTAAATTGTACGCTGTACTGGATAAAATGCCATAAATGTAAATGTAGGGTGATAACTGCTAAACGGTTCACTTTATTATAACCGTAACTGAACTTGTTAATGTAACATGCTTACATCTACCTATTAGATAGATCACTAGATCAATATTACTAAAACATACTGAAGGGAAATTAGAAAACCAAGCAGGAACACTGAGCGCTCCTCTGAAGTTTCAGGAGACAGGCTTCGATGACATAGTTTTGTTCTTTTCTGACATCTGAAGTGGTGTCAGAGGAAATGAACAGAAATAAAGTCACGACATCATTAAAGAAAAAAGGCAACTCCATAAATGAGACAAAGCTCTTGGCTGACCCTCAGCAAGGTGATACTGCCACCGGCTCATCAATCAGGAACTGTAATGGCAGAGATAATGGGAAAACACACACACAGGGGAAGGTCCTCACACAGGGCAGCGTTTTCTCGCTTGTTTACTTTCGTTCGCAATGTTATATTTATTACATTACACCCGGCTCTGAAATCCCAAATGAAAAGGAGACGCAGCGCTAGGGCCTGAGTGATAGGAACGGCGCTAGGGCCTGAGCGATAGGAACGGCGCTAGGGCCTGAGCGATAGGAACGGCGCTAGAGCCTGAGCGATAGGAACGGCGCTAGGGCCTGAGCGATAGGAACGGCGCTAGGGCCTGAGCGATAGGAACGGCGCTAGGGCCTGAGCGATAGGAACGGAGCTAGAGCCTGAGCGATAGGAACAGTGCTAGAGCCTGAGCGATAGGAACGGTGCTAGAGCCTGAGCGATAGGAACGGTGCTAGAGCCTGAGCGATAGGAACGGTGCTAGAGCCTGAGCGATAGGAACAGTGCTAGAGCCTGAGCGATAGGAACGGTGCTAGAGCCTGAGCGATGGGAACGGTGCTAGGGCCTGAGCGATAGGAACGGAGCTAGAGCCTGAGCGATAGGAACAGTGCTAGAGCCTGAGCGATAGGAACGGTGCTAGGGCCGGAGCGATAGGAACAGCGCTAGAGCCTGAGCGATGGGAACGATGCTAGAGCCTGAGCGATAGGAACAGCGCTAGGGCCTGAGCGATGGGAACGATGCTAGAGCCTGAGCGATGGGAACGATGCTAGAGCCTGAGCGATGGGAACGATGCTAGAGCCTGAGCGATAGGAACGGTGCTAGAGCCTGAGCGATAGGAACAGTGCTAGAGCCTGAGCGATAGGAACAGTGCTAGAGCCTGAGCGATAGGAACGGTGCTAGAGCCTGAGCGATAGGAACGGTGCTAGAGCCTGAGCGATAGGAACGGCGCTAGGGCCGGAGCGATAGGAACAGCGCTAGAGCCTGAGCGATGGGAACGATGCTAGAGCCTGAGCGATAGGAACGGCGCTAGGGCCGGAGTGATAGGAACAGCGCTAGGGCCTGAGCGATGGGAACGATGCTAGAGCCTGAGCGATGGGAACGATGCTAGAGCCTGAGCGATTGGAACGATGCTAGAGCCTGAGCGATGGGAACGATGCTAGAGCCTGAGCGATGGGAACGGCGCTAGAGCCTGAGCGATAGGAACGGCACTAGGGCCTGAGCAATAGGACAGAGCTAGGGCCTGAGCGATAGGAACGGTGCTAGAGCCTGAGCAATAGGACAGAGCTAGGGCCTGAGCGATGGGAACAATGCTAGAGCCTGAGCGATAGGAACGGCACTAGGGGCAATAGGAAAGAGCTAGGGCCTGAGTGATAGGAACGGCGCTAGGGCCTCAGCGATATTACATTTTGATGAAATAAAAAAATGTAGTGACTGATAATGTTGGCTAATTTAGATGTTTATACTTACAGGTTAATTGCTGGTTATTGTTTGTGTATTTACAGCAGCTTTTCCTTTTTCCTGCCTTGAGTCTCAGCTATTCTCCCTCGCATAGATGGATGGGATAAGATGGGATGAGATGGGTGCAATTGGATGGGATGAGATGAGATGGGTGGGATTGAATGGGATGGGGTGGAATGGGATGGGGTGGAATGGGATGGGATGAGTGGGACAGAATGAGAGGGGTGGGTGGGATGGAATGGGTGGATGGGATGAATGGGTGGGTGCCATGGGCAGAGGGGCGTATACAAATGGTGAACTGTGTAACTTTACTAGTGAAAGTAAAAGAAAATAAATAATAATAATGTCCCCGGGGGGGGTTTCTTTTTTAACCCTGGTCATTGCTGCTGGTTTTGTTCTTGTAAGAAGTTAAAATACAGAATAAGCCACTATTTATTCAAAGTGATACACAATCATATCAGAATCATATCAGTATCAATTTAAAATTAAATAACTGGACCTGACTAATATTAGAAAGTAATTAGTGAGCGTGTTTAGCAGAATGTTGAGGTGACACTGTGCGACTGAGCTAAAATATCAGCATTTTCATCTTTTTGCTGCATTACACTGGATATCTCTGCAATGCTGATCAATAGATTTAGGCTCAGTTTCTACATGTTATAAATGCTGTTCATAAAATATCTAAATATTAGGAATATCAGCTGATATTAGCAGAAAATAGATATATCAGTGAGGATGGACAATGTCTACTGTGATCGTTTGTAGAATTCTCTAATGAAAGAAACCCTATGTGCACTAGCAGCTATTAGACCACTGCTTTCCCTCACCCTCACACACACACACACACACACACACTAACGGTTTTAGCCTTTATCCATACCACACAGTTCCTTGGTACCGATCACATTACACCCCTACTTTCCTCTGCCTCTCTCTCTCTCTCTCTCTCTCTCTCTCTCTCTCACCCTCTCTGCCCCTGCCTGTGAAACATCATTTTCACTGAGCCGGCTGGGAGTGAGGACGTTTACATTAAAAGGGAGAGCCGGATAATCAGTGGCTTTGAGGGGAAGATAGCGGCCCGGGCTTCTAAGGGCAGCAAGCCAGTTGTTTTTTTTTTTCTTTTTCCCTCTCTCTCTCTCTCTCTCTCTCTCTCTCTCTCTCTCTGTGTCTCATTCTTTCCCTCCATCCTTTTAAAGAGACATCCCCTGAGAAGGGCCAAGCACCACAGGAGGATATTGCCTCTCCATCAGCGGGGGCCACTGCTTTTCTCTTATTAGTCTCCAGCCTTCTATCCCCCCCGCATAAATATGCTGAGAAGCTCCAGCCATTTTTCACTTTCAGTGTCAGCATGGAGCCCGCCATGAGCGAAATCACACAGATTACAAGGCTGGCGTGTCGTGGCGCGGGTCCGCCATTGTGCCTTTCCACCGACTACACGACTAAATGAGGCGTGTTTATTTATCAAATTAGCACTAATGGACTTCGAGGGCCCTGATTGCGAAGGGCAGTTCAGTCCGTGTTTACTTTTGCATGGGGAAAAAAGGAAAAAAAGAGAGAGAGAGAGATCCTGATAACACATCCTAATAATAATTGCAGTACACTCTCATCGCTAATAGAGTACTGTTGTGGAGGGTGCGCTGCATTAGGCGGGAATACCACTTGAACGAGCGCTTGAATAGCTTTGGAGAGAAAAAAAAAAAGAGAGAGAGGAAAAATCGCCCCCGAAAAAGGTAAAACACATAACTGCCTGGGTGAGTAGTATATTGACCCGAAAGCACAGCACCAAATTGACTGTGATAAATACCCACCGGGACCCTGCAATGAGTCAAACTTACAGACGATGACTCAGAGCAGGGCGAGTATGGAGAGCGCTAATGCTCTCCACTGGGTTTATTTCAATAATAAGGAGGAGATGAGGAGAAGGGTTGGGGGGACCACGCTTGGTGATGACAGTTAGGAAAGTGGAAGAGGTTTTTATTATTTTTTTTTGTACCAAAGACCTCCACTACCTGCTCTGGCCCCCGGCAGCTTCCAGCAACATGAGAGCATCAATCACTGTCTCGCCACACAGCCACTAGTGTGTGGCCAAGGCCGAGACAAGGAGCCAGCTTACATATGGCTAACCGCTAATTTAGTTAGGCAGATCTGCTGTTTGCTGGTCTACAAGCCTGCTGATTATCAACCGATCTGCTTTTGCTACAAGTGATACCTTGCGGATAATATCCTGCTCAGAGAAAGGGAATACAGGTTATGGGCCGTTTTCCTTACAGCAACAGCTCTTTTTGAGGTCGTCTGAGTTTTTGAGGTTGTTGAAAGCATCCAAAAACACCACTCTATCCATCAGAATCTTCATTTCTCAGAAAAATGCTCTAAAGCTCCAGCTAAAAGGTGCCAAAGATCGCATTTAGTCATTATTTTAGGTCATTTTTTTGATGTATAAATAGTATTTTGGCTGATGTTGCTCAGATGCGATGTTATAACAGGGTGGTATATGTTATTTACCACCCTGTTATTTTGCCTCTGAATGAAATGACTTAAGCAATTATCTTTAATTATCTCTCAAGCTTTTGCTTCATCACATGCTGAGTTTAAACTCCCTTTCTGCGAACACTGGTACAGGACAAGTCGCGGTCAGAAGGTCTGGTTTGTGTAGTAACCCCTTTTCTCATAACTAATAGAGGCTGGAGGACATGGGCTGCTCTCCAGTTTCAGCAACACCACATTCGCATCATCGTGTTCTGACTAGTTTGAGCTTTCGCTAGTGGGCTGGATGTGTGCTAATTTTGGGGGTGTAAATATAACAAGTCAAGACTGTTACATGACAGTTTCGAGGGTTTGGAATTGGCCTCTTTTCCAATGTGGGAGGTTTACGGTTTGTCAGTTCCATGTACTGAAATCTCGGTATTCAACTACGCCAAGGTAAATACAGCTGTCCATTCCAGGTCACCTTTAATCAGTCTTAAATCTGAGTTTCTTACATTCACTTAGAAACGCCCAAAACACAGTCACAGGTCAATTAAGCACCGGGGAAACTGGAAGTGATGCCTCACGCCCTGGTGACACACTGAGAGCAGCGCTAATAATCTGCAGTCGTTCGCATGCTCCAGAGGCAATTGGAGTCTCCCGGCACAAATGCAGACATTGTGGGGAAATGGCGAACGGCTCCCTTTTGCGTGGGCAGCCATGAAAGCTTTCTGCAGTCAGAAGAATTGCAGGATGGATCGCTAAACGGTAGAGACCTGAAAATCGACCTCTAAAAAATACACTTATCATACCTAGGCATTATTTAGCTAAGTCCCCAGCTAAGCAAATATGCATTTACATTCCCAGCGCAGTGTATTGGCAGCGAATTGGCGTATCCACATAAGCACTTTCGCGTGTCTTGGGCTTTCTTCTGTCTGGCCCCCGAATGCCTGAAAGGAACCGGTAGGTAAAAATCTAGTATCAGCTCACCAAACAAGGGTATTTAAGATCAATGCCACAAAGACATACTTGCCCTCTCCCCTCTGAAGGACATCAAACGCTCATGTAATGGGAGTCAGTGCAATAGATGTCATCGTAATAAATGCAGCACATCTCAGTAATGAGGGCCCCTGGCCGACAGGAGAGAGAGAGCGAGAGAGGGCGAGAGAGGGAGACATTAAACAGGCCTGGCTGCCAGAACATTCCGAATGTCTTTAAACAGATGGTTGGCCATTTTTCCCTCGTGCCGAGTTACAAAAAATCCCGGCACAGCGACACTTGTTTACATGAGGGCAACATTCACAGTGACGTCCTCATCAGGGTTTGACAGCGGTATTGTCCGATAAGCCATGAATCGCCGGGAGGTCGTTCGGTGTGGAAAAATGTATCGTCTTCCTCGAATAACGGACGGGCGCTTAATGAGACGAAATTCCGGGAGGGCGGCGTAAAATTAGGCCGTAAAAGTTTAGTGCTTGTCAGCCTCAATCAACGCTGCTGGGAGGACGTTGTGCACGCACTGCCGCTAAGTCAATGGCTCGCATTCACCAGCATTTGTCACACTCTCCATTGCTTGCGCTACAGACAGGGTACTTGTCATCACTCATAATCCCGGGCCTGGCGTTCGGATGCATCCATTCTTTGAGGCCCAACTGCGACAGTCCGTAGCATTAATCATGTATTTCATCAGGTTAAGCAGCTAATAACAAGTGCTTAGCAGCAATGCACTTATAGGCTTGGAGGGGAATTGAGCTCGTTTGTCAAAACAGCAGCTACTTAAACTGACAACTGCTCTTTAAAGGCGTCCTCGCTCCCGCTCCTCAGCGCTAATGCCGTTGGATTATTGTGTTCGCCTGTACCGTCCGGTGCTGTCTCAGAACAATTCTTTCCACCTGTTGGAGCCAAGCGTTTTCCCCTCCTCTGCACGGGCCTGCCGTCTCAATTGATACCATGTGGGTTGGCGATACAAAGGCCCATTATTTTTTCCCAAATTCCTCGCAGAAACAAATTGATCTTGTTTGACTTGTGGGCTGGCTCTCACTCCAGCGACAAGAGGCCTCTGGATCCTTCAAGCTCTCGCCGCAGCGAAAACAAGGAAATCCTCAATTCGCCACTCGCTGAAGACCCTGTCCTCCAAGCCTTATACATTAAAGCCCTCCACACACTGCAGAATCTTTCAACTGTCACATTTAAATCAACAGCAAATACGCAGCGCTTAACAAAGCTATGATCTGCCGTTTCCTCCTCGGAGACTGATGAAAAGGAGCAGCAGCAGCAGCAGGAACTCAGAAAAGACGTCTTCCAGTGACAAAGACAAACAGGCCCGCTCTCTTTTGTTTCTTTAATCGCTGAAGTCTAAAAAGGAATTAACATTCAATTAAACTATTTTATTTTAATCCCACATTAATTAAGTGATGGCAGACTCCAGCAAGACAAGAATAGGTCTTTGAAATCTCAGCAGAAGTGAAGGCCTTTTATTCCTAGAAACCAGAGACAAGCGATTCCTGTTCTTGGAGGGCGAAGCAGCAGACGCTGCATGTGATTCGCCAGTGTAAAAAAATCCTCGCACATTAAAGGGTGAAGGAACCACCTACATCTCCATGTTCCACAGCACATAATAACCCAGTGCAGGATGAGCCTGATTCTACTCACACAGGCCAGCACCTTTACAGCAAATTTAGCTCCTTGGAGAAAGTGCTGGTGGAAGTAGTGGACCTCAGCCTTGTATAGCAAACAAGGCTAATGAGACTACCTCATCATCCATATATCCATACCTACTATAAATATAAACAATTGATGCTAAAAAAAAATTCTAAATTGCAGATGTGATCTACTAAAGGTATACATTCAATTTCTTAGTGTCAGAAACAAACATTTTGAACCATCCAATCAGCGTTTTATTGTTTATTGTTTATATGAAACTAGTCAATAATAAGTGCTTATAAATCTGAGTTCAGTTCTGAATGTGCTCATGCTCTCCCGTAGCTTACTGCAGTGCATCCAACAACAAAGACAGTATTGTGATTCTGTTATACAGTGATTGGAAGCACAATAGCTCATAGAAAGCTCCCACTTCCACCTAGGGGTGGACAATATGGGATATTCTATTTATGCCAGACAACCCATTTCACAGTATTTACATTTCTGAAGTGAGAGCGGACCAAATTTAACAATGAACTGTTACCTAAAACTGAGGAGGGCCTCATATCTATCACTGCTATTAACATGAGGATAACCATCTAGGTGCTTGTAGCGGTATCATTTTGAAGCTTGTAAATCACTAGTGAGAACAAGCCAGGCTAATCTACAGCCTCCACATGGCAGGGTTAGTTGTAATTCAGTAGTTGTAACTAAGCTTTATACACTCAAAACAGCTCATACACAGATTCATTAAAGTGGCCCTATAAACATCATGTAGGCCCATCATGTACTGCCCAGGGAAGAACAAGGCTTTCTACTAGATTTTGAACGAAGTGGGAGGATTTGATTGCATTCAGCGACAAGATGCCTTAGTGAGGTCAGGATGTTGGATGATCACAACCACACCTCATCATCCCCAACTCCCCAAATCATCTCAAAAGTACTGGATGGAGCACCATCCATCATTCCAGAGAACACAGTTCTTCCACTGCTCCACAGCTCAATGCTGGGGGGCTTTATACCCCTCTAGCCCATGTCTGGCATTAGGCACAGTGCCTATAGGTTCATGTTTATCACCTCCAGGGAGTCCTATTCTTTTGGTAATACTTCAGGGAGTAGTAGACAAGCTGTGTGTGTGTGTGTGTGTGTGCATGTGCACATCTGTGTCAGCAATGGGTGCAACTTAAAGTAGCTGATTGCATTCTTTAGAATGGGTGTCCACAAATATTTGGACACATATAGTGTCTTTAAAACCACTTTTGTTGCCTAGTATCCATATTTACTGTACCGCACATGTACTGTTATTGGCTTCCAAAGCTATCCATTAAAGAAATGTCCACTGAAATGTTCTTTTGGGGAGCACCCAACCGGTTATCACACGACCAAAGAACCTTTTTTCAGCATCTTTACTTGCAAAAGCTTGTGAAACAGGCCTGCAGTGTGGCTAGCAGACGAGAAAGAGAGCTTGGTGAGGAGTGGAGGGGTTAGGGTGAGGCAGATGATTGGCGCTGGATTATTGGATCAGATAGGCCGCAGTATATAGAGGAGAAGCGATAAAGTCTCCCTCTCCTCAGACGCCGAGCTGCAGAAAAGACGGCAGCTCTTAAAGGTCGTCACGGTGCGGCCTTGTTCGGCCCGGGAGCAGCCAAGAACCTGCCAAGTCCTTTGACCCCGGGGGCTCGCTGTGCCAAAGCCTGGTACTGTCGCTAATCTTCGGATAATGACTCTCCAGTCACCTCATTGGAGGAAGGAGTCAGCTTGACTGGGGCTTTTTTTTTTTTTTAGGTCTGAAGAAAGTCGCAAGTAGCACACAGCAGCAGTAAGGCATCAACAACGAGGGTTTAGCCAAGTTAAGTCAAGTGGCTTTTACTGTCGTTCCATCTGAGTACAAGTCCAGGTATATAGCTTTACACAGTCAGAATTTAACATACATGAACGCAGTACGTTTTTAATAAGGCCTTTTGAGAATAATGACTTGTCTTAATAAATGATGACTCTATTAATAAAAAAACTGTAGAAGGAGAAAATGGAAATATCCCTTATTATCACTTATTGTATCTATATGTTATGTATATCTATGTCTATTTATTTGCTGAACTTTTTGGTAAAAATTTAAATACATATTCTTTACCCATTGTAAACTTTGAGTCTTATTTTTTATCCAGTATGTTAAATTAAGCAAATGAACAGGACTGTATATTTCACATGCCTTTAAACTGCCCCCATTAATAGATAACTCAGAGAAGTGAGTTATTTGTACTGTGACGAAAAAACCCATAGCAAGTATTTAAGAAAGTATTTGAGTAAGTATTTAAGAAAGTATTTGAGTAAGTATTTAAGAAAGTATTTAAGTAAGTATTTGAGCAAGTATTTCAGTAAGTATTTGAGTAAGTATTTAAGAACGTTTTTAAGTAAGTATTTAAGAAAGTATTTAAGTAAGTATTTCAGTAAGTATTTGAGTAAGTATTTAAGAACGTTTTTGAGTAAGTATTTAAGAATGTTTTGGAGTATTTAAGACAGTATTTAAGTAAGTATTTAAGAAAGTTTTTGAGTAAGTATTTAAGAAAGTTTTTAAGTAAGTATTTAAGAAAGTATTTAAGTAAGTATTTCAGTAAGTATTTCAGTAAGTATTTAAGAAAGTTTTTGAGTAAGTATTGAAGAAAGTTTTTGAGTAAGTATTTAAGAAAGTTTTTGAGTATTTAAAACAGTATTTGAGTAAGTATTTAAGAAAGTTTTTGAGTAAGTATTTAAAAAGTATTTAAGTAAGTATTTAAGAAAGTATTTGAGTAAGTATTATACTGCTTAAAAATATGTTTATTGGCTTTCTGAAATGGAAAACAAACAAAATAAAACATTTGGGCAAAAACAAAATACTAAATACAAAACAGATTTTCATTCATTTTTATATAATTTTTTTTATTATTTATTAAAATTTTCTGCATTTATTTAACTATTGCATAAATTAAATACCCTTTTCAACTAAACAAAAAAGTTATTATAAATCTACCATTTAAAACTATTTATTGAGCACTGAACATTTTCACATCCCAGCAGACAACACAGCACAGTAAAACTTTAAATAAATGTCTGCAAATAAATCATAAACAATGTCTGTCAGTCAGTCTCTGACACACTGCATTTAACAAAAAGCGCCTCACTTCATGCTGGTTGCGTGCTGGTTTTGGTCATGTCATCAAAACGTCATTGTTCTGTATAAATTAGTCGGCTTCTCGCTTATTTTCAGCCAAATAATTTAATTAGAACAGAAATACTGTCCTAAAATGTTTGGCGAAATGTAATATTCAGTTAAACATATGGCTTATTTGCCTACACTCTTATCCAGAGTGACCTACATGTCATGTTCCACAGGCTGGAGAAAGTAGAGTGAGGAATCTTGCCCAAAGACTCCAGGCCAGGAAACTGAACACTAGTCTGCCTTGGAGAACGTGGCGTAGCTACACCAACCACCCTCTGGGCGGGGGCTACTAATGCCTGGCCTTTCTGCTACTCAAGTCCAATCAGCCGGTTCTGCATGATAACAACCCGCCAATCACTTCATCACTCTACACAAACATCTGTGGATTCTCTTTACCAGACAATGTTCAACAAATAATGGGAGGTCTGGTCTTCCCTGCCCTTCTGTCGCACTAGACAACTGTCAAATCGTGGCAGTGCATGAGCGAAGCCTCAGCGCTAAGCCTCTAAGTCCCTTTCCCAGACCACACAGTTAGCCTTTCTCTCCAAACCAGAGTGGAGCAAATATAAAATTCGCGTAATGCCCTCGCTTTACGATAATTGTTTTACCAGGTCGGTGCTGCCATCCCTTCTTCCTCATATAAAAACAGCTCAAAAGGACAGCACGCCCTCTTTTTTTCCGCTCGCAGGCCTTCGCTGATCCTACTGGCAGCGGCGAACGCTGAGCCGCTTTATTGCCTAGGAGCTTTAGCAAATAAAAACACAGTTCTGCAATTATTTTCAGGGGCCGCTTTACAGTATTGTTTTATTGCGCTATTAGCAAATGCCTCGTTGGCAGCCAGGACTTGTTTCTTTCGCCCTTTTGTCTTGCGTTTTGTTTTTTTCGGTCTGGCCTGACCTTTTCTGGAAAGTTCTGCGCTCGGGCCGTAAAGGGCTCCTAATAACAGTCATCTGGCATCACGTACGGAGAGGGCCGAGGTTGCGGGAAACTAGAGAAGTTGTCAGTCTAGAGGGTAATGTCCACCACATGGGGTAAGGAAAGCTGCCGGCAGAGGAAAGTATGTGTCACTGCTGGGAGTTCTCAAGTCGACCGTTTGAGCCAAGCGAGCTCGGAGTGAGGCGCTCGCCGGAGGCGCGTCGGAATCGCTTGGCAGTGAGCGCCTTTTGGAATCATTAGCTCGCACCATCGCTGGCAAAGACAACGCAGCCTGGTGCGTGAAGGGTGAGAGCTGTGAGAGCGAGCAGGCAAACGCCAAGGCCTTCGCGTACACACAATCACGCGTTACTCGGGACATTCAGTGCACTGCTCTGCTTTGCTTTTTATTATTTCAGATTTTTTCACTCATTTTCCAGACAGGAGAAACTGCAGCGATATTTTCATTTCAAATCATTCTTCCTTAGTAACTAATGTGATCAATTTAATGAATTTGTTCAATTTGTTGCTGAATTCATAGTCCTGCCCACTAAGATTGAAGCTATAAGTACTGTTTCTGCCTGTTCTGTTTTTGTTGGGTTTTTTTTTAATGACATACTGTATAATAATAATAATATAGTCCAGACAGACATCATTTACATATCGCATATATACAGTGAGTCCAAGAAGTATTTGATCCCTTGCTGATTTTCTTCGTTGGCCCACTAATAAAGACATGATCATTCTATACTTTTAATGGTAGATGTATTCTTACATGGAGAGACAGAATATTAAAAAGAAAATCCAGAAAATAAATCTAAGGAATATATATTAATTGATTTGTATTTCATGGAGTGAAATAAGTATTTGATCCCTTAGTATTCATTAGCAGTTCTGGCTTTTACAGACCAGTTAGACACTCCCAATCAACTTGTTACCTGACCTGAAGCCACCTGTTCTCACTAATCACTTGTGTGAAAAACACCTGTCCACAGAATCAGACAGATCACACAGATTTCAAGTCTCCAACATGGGTAAAACCAAAGAGCTGTCACAGGACCTCAGAGTCAGAATTGTTGACCTTCACAAAGCTGGAATGGGCTACAAAAAGATTAGTAAGGTGTTGGATGTGAAAGTAACAACTATTGGTGCAATTATCAGAAAGTTTAAAGAGTATAACATGACAATCAACAGACCTCGGCCCGGTGCTCCAAAGAAGATTTCGCCTCGTGGGGTGGCAATGATGCTGAGAACAGTCAGAAATCGTCCTGCAACCACTCGGCAGGAGTTAGCAAATGACCTGAAGGCAGCTGGGACCACAGTTTGCAAGGAAACAATTGGCAACACTTTGCGCAACAATGGATTCACATCCTGCAGTGCCCGAAAGGTACCCCTGCTGAAGAGAGCACATGTGGAGGCGCGCCTCAAGTATGCCAATGATCATTTGAAAGATGAACCAAGTTATTGGGAGAAGGTTTTGTGGTCAGACGAGACCAAAATTGAACTTTTTGGCCTCAACTCCACCCGCCATGTGTGGAGGAAGAAAAATGCTGCCTATGACCCCAAGAACACTGTGCCCACCGTCAAGCATGGAGGTGGAAGCATAATGTTTTGGGGGTGTTTCTCTGCCAAGGGTACAGGGCTACTTCACCGCATCACTGGGAAGATGGATGGAGCCATGTACCGCACAATCCTGAGGGACAACCTCCTCCCCTCTGCCAGGGATCTGAAAATGGGCCGTGGTTGGGTCTTCCAACATGATAACGACCCTAAACATACAGCAAAGGCAACAAAGGATTGGCTCAAGAAAAATCACATTAAGGTCATGGAGTGGCCCAGCCAGTCGCCAGACCTCAATCCGATCGAAAATCTATGGAGGGAGCTGAAGGTCAGAGTTGCCAAGCGACAGCCCACCAACCTTCATGATTTAGAGAGGATCTGCAAAGAAGAGTGGGCCAAAATTCCCCCTGGTGTGTGTGCTAAACTTGTGGTTAACTACAACAAACGTCTCACCGCTGTGCTTGCAAACAAAGGCTTTGCCACTAAGTATTGAGTGTGTTTGGCAAGAGGGATCAAATACTTATTTTCCTCATTGAAATACAAATTAATTAAAATATATTCTTTAAAATTATATTCTGGATTTTTGTCTTGATATTCTGTCTCTCCATGTTAGAATATATCTACCATTAAAAGTGCAGAAGGATAGTGTCTTTATTAGTGGGCAAACAAAGAAAATCAGCAAGGGATCAAATACTTCTTGGACTCACTGTATATATATATATATATATATATATATATATACCAGTCTTAAAGACATGGTAACAACAACGGCCTGTAACTGTAACGGTTTCTAACGTAACGTGATCCACAAGTGATGTTCAGGTTTTGAACACGGGAATCGGAGAGTCTGAGCTTCTGAAAGTGGGAATCAGAACTAAATCATTCCTAAATAATGAATATAATTATCATATAATCTATGAATATAATAATGAAAAATTAAAATCCTGCAAAAAAAATGTTTTTTGTGATGATTTGCATATTCACTCTAGCTCCGCCCACTCAGTTTGAAGCTTGAAGTACTGTTTCTGCCTGGACTGTTTTTTTCTTTAGTAAGATACTGTATAATATAGTTCAGCCAATCAGGACAAACATCATGTACATACTGTATACCAGCCTTAAAGACATAGTAACAAGAACGGCCTGTTTAACTGTAACAGTATCTAATGTAATTTGATCTACGGAAGTAATTATTTGTTTGCATATGGGAATGACTGATGTTCAGGGTCTGGTTCTGAAAGTGGGAATCAGAACGGTAAAGGATTTTTTTTTTCTAAGTAATGAATATAATTATAATATAACAAAATATAATACAAATAAAAATGTAATTTACTGCAAAAAAAAACAGTCTGTTTTGCATATTCACTCTAGCTCCGCCCACTCACATTGAAGCTAGAAGTGCTGTTTTTGCTTGGACTGTTTTTTTTTTTTTTTTATGAGATACTGTTTAATATAGTCCAGCCAATCAGGACACACATCATTGATATAGCATTTACCCGTTTTAAAGACACGGTAACAAAAATAGTCTGTAACGGTTTCTAACGTAACGTGATCCACAAAAGTAATGCCTCGTTTGCATACGTGAAGGAGTCTGAACGTGGCAATCGGAGAGTCTGAGCTTCTGAAAGTGGGAATCAGAACTGTACAGCCATACTTTCCCGAGCCAAGAGAAGAATGCTTCTGAAGTAATTAATGTAATTGATTTAATGAATCAAATTTGTCGCATTAATGAAAAGAATATCCTTCCTTTTGGTGCAGCGTTTCATTTCATTACAGTCGACTCCTACTGTGAATGACATTTGAGTCAATTAGCAGCAGTAATGTGAGGAACATGGAACTGAAAAGGTTTCCAATGTGTGTATTCTCCTGTTATAAGATGCAGAAGAACGTGTGTGCAGCCGTGACTGTTCTGTAATGAGGCATTAGCCATGCAGCAAACCGTCCAGCAGATTTACTACACATAAGAGAGAACGAGCGAGGGAGAGAGAGAGAGAGAGAGAGAGAGAGAGAGAGAGAGAGCAGCCGCTGATTCCTGATAAGAGAGAATAACAACGGACAGCTGCTTTATCAGGGGAGAGAGTGAAGACAAAAAGGAGATTAGAATTATGGGTGAGGTCCTCCACCTTCAACTGCACCGGAACTGATAAATCCACCAACAAAGCAGCCACAACAAAAGTGAGCATGTGTGCATGTGTGTGTGTGTGTGTGCATGTGTGTGCGTGTGTGTGAGTGTGTGTGCATGTGTGCACATGTGCACTGCCCTCCGCCGATCCTTCCTTGCTGGCAAGCACTCACAAATTAATTACCCACCACCATTAGACAGGGGCCAGGGCCCTCCATTCATTCTTGCCTTGGTGTTCTGCAGGAGGATGCCAGCAGGCTTTGGCCCGGGTTTGTTATGTGCAGAGGCAGCCAGAGGACCAAGGACAGCCCAGGTTCCACCAAATTGCATTGCAAATACATGTGAATGCAAATGCAGCTTGGAGTCAAGTCGGCTAGATGTTGTACGCTATCAACAACTGCCACCCGAACGCGGCCGCCGGTGGCCGACGTGGGAGTTTCCCCGCAGGGCGAAGAAAATTACAAATAAACATCTGATTGGGCTGGTTTCAGACATTAGCATTTCACATGTGAAGAAGAGAGAAGCTGCTCGTCCAGACGCCTCGTCCAATGCCGCGCCTAATTAGCAGTATAGGCAGTATAAAAAAAAAAACACCCCGTGCTTCAGCTCCACTCCGGACTATCATTTCACACCAGCTCCCTCCGTTCCCTCCACTCTTTTGTCTGGCCTGCTTTCATGCCCTAATGGCACTCTATTAATTTTCCAGTGGTTAAAGCTTGCGCCATTCCACCTTGTTTATTACCAGAGGATGGAGGGATTACAAAGCGGTTAATACTGGGATTTTAGGGAAATCTGGTGTCCCTGGTTTGGATGGAAGGTGGGGAGTTGGAGAGGGGGAAGGGGCGGAGAGGGGAAAGAGGCGGAG
Organism: Salminus brasiliensis; assembly: GCF_030463535.1. Taxonomy (NCBI): domain Eukaryota; kingdom Metazoa; phylum Chordata; class Actinopteri; order Characiformes; family Bryconidae; genus Salminus; species Salminus brasiliensis. The sequence goes on along the minus strand of NC_132896.1, from coordinate 29,358,210 downwards.
GGGGGTTGGGGGGGGTGCTCTGGCCCTTAGGCCCACACTTATCATTGCAATAAATGGAGAAGAATATTTAGTGAGACAAGCAGCGGGAGCAGAGAAAACAAAACATGACACAGGCTGGAGAGTCTGGAGGGAGACTCACGGAAGCTGATGGACTTTGCTTAGTTTAAAGGGCTAATATCATAAAAAATGCTGAACATTATTTATTTATTTATTTTATTAGAGGATAAAGATGTACACAAAAAGAGAAAATAGCTCATTTTGAACGTGATGTTGTGATGTCACAAAATACTAAATTTGCATATTCAGTCTATCAGATACTGTATAATATAGACTTTGATGTTTGCCTCTTTCATCTATATACAGAAACTAGCCTGTAAAGAAACTCATTTGTGATGTCACAAACACAAACATTTGCATATTTATTCAAGCTCCGTCCAATTAATTACATTTTAGATAGAACTATACTTTTCGGAGAACTGTGGCGACACTTTTCTAAGCCTAAGAATTAATTCTTAATGATGTCACAAAGATCAAAGCATATTTGCATATCCGTCTAGCTCCACCCAATCAAACTGAAGCATAAGAGACCTGGGCTGTTTTTGAAAGTGATCAAAGGGATTTGCATATGTGAAGAAGATCATTTTATTTCTGTGAGGGACTGAGGGTCTGAACATGGGAATCGGGACGTTCTGAGGGTCCGAAGGAGGGAATCAGACCTGATGCTTTTCAGAGCCACGGAAATAATTCCTAATATGTAATTAATGTAACTGACTTAATTAATCATAATGTGTTGCATTAAGGAAAATAATATCTGAAAAAAAAACAGCCTGTATTAAATTCATTGTTTTTGTGAAGCCAAAGCATATTTGCATATTCAGTCTAGCTCCGCCCAGTCCGCTGCTTCTGCTTCTGCTCATTTTTAATGCGCTCCTGTATAATGTAGGCCAGCCAATCTGGACAGACATCATTTGCATACTCTATCTCAGTCTTAAAGACACAGAACGAACAACAAAAGCAGCCTGTTTAAGTCGGAGGGGTTCTAGTGTAACGTGATCTACACAAGTAATTACCCATTTGCATATGTGAAGGAGATCATTTCATTTCTGTGAATGACTGATGTTCAGACCACCCGAGGGTCCTGTGCAACTAGATGAACCCCCGACCCCCCCACCCAAACAGCTGTCTGCTCTTATCTAGTGCCAAGTGGTTACACAAACAAAGGCATGTTTGCAGGGCCATGTCAGCCCTTACAGAAAAATAGACACATGTGGTTTTCAACCATTTCACATGTGACTAATTCAAGGTCAAAAAGCCAAGGCTGTTATTTAACTGATACTGACCCCTCCCCCTAACAGCACTACCACCACACACACAAATCTAGAGAGTTCTCACAATTCTGTATTATTATTTATTTAATAATATCTGCTGCAGATATTCAAATATTATATTAAAAATGTCTGGTCTCGGCTCTCCCCCAGCCCATAGTTGCTTATTTGGCACGTTGTGCATTAGCATGCTAACATGAACCAAAATTCTCTCACATTTGCCTCTTTCCAAAAAAAACAAAAAAATGAGATGGGGGGTGGAGGGTGGTGATGGTGGTGGTGGTGGAGGTGGTGGTGGGGGGGAGAGAGAAAAAGATAATACAATTTCTGGCTCCTGCTGCATTAACTCTTCCCAGGGTTGCCATGGCAACGGGCTTCGGGCCCAGACATGGCGATGAGTGTTGGGGGGGGGGGGAGGAGGCCCCCAAGGACGAGGCAGAGAGAGAGAGAGAGCGAGAGAGAGAGAATGAACAAGAGAGAGCTGGAGCACAAAGCCAAGGCCAATTACACCTCGCGCAGCACGGCAAGGGTTAAGCCCATCAAATGCTGCCCGACTGATGAGCCTCCGAGTGCGGGATGAGATGGGACGGAGGCTCGGGTTTGATTGACGAGGTGTTTGACTGACTTCCCTCTCTTGATAAATAAAATAAAAATAGCTTAGGTCAAAAAAAAAAGAAAACTGCTTAAATTTTCACTTTTCATTTGTATTTTCACAAGAATACGACCTCATATTCAGGAGTCTGGAGGCTTCAAGTACTGAACTAAACAAAGGACTTAGGGTTTCTCTACGCAGCTGGACAAAAGAGACAGGAATACACCTTACTGAGAGTCTTTTAGTTATTAATTATTGCATAGTAGCATATTTTTTTTGCATATGCATATATATATACATATATATATTATGGAATACACCTTCTCAGCTTTCAATGAAAGTTAATGTAAAAAGCCATTTGGGTGAATTTCATCAGGGTCCAATCATAACTGGAGTTATATATTTCATTGATCGCTGTCCAATGAAAAACATGTATGACTTCACAGGAGATTTTACAACAATGCTGTAAATGTAAGTCAAAGTAAAATAAGAGATGATTCCAAAATGTTTAGAGCATTTCTATTGGTCAATTCATCCAAAATGATTTACACAGAGGGCTCAAACAACAGAAAAACCTACAACCTGACAAAATACAAAAAAATGTTTTTCACTGGACAGAAGCGATGTACACTAAATATGTTGTGTATTAAACATAATAATTCAGTAAATGTTACTCGTTTCTCTCCAAGAATGAGGAAGCAAGTCATTTCGGTACATTTCAGTTGGTTCTTTCTTCACCAAATTTTGACACAATATAAAAGCCAAGTGAAATCCAAGGTGCAAGATTTTGTTCCGGGAAAGTCTGACACACATTAAGAGTGTAACGGTACACAAAAGTCACAGCTGTTGTGTACCGTTACAGTTCTGTGTACAGTTCTGTATGTGAAAATTATAATAATTAGCTTTCTTTCTTTAAAACAACCATATTGACCATTTGTGATGGACACAGATGGAATTTGGCTTCCGCTTTTAGCCCATCTGTGCACTGAACAAACACACAGTGGACAGTGAACATACATGCCCGGAGTGGTGGGCAGATATTGCTGTGGTGCCCAGGGAGCAGAAAGGGTGAAGGCCCTTGCTCAAGGGCCAACAGCGGCAGCTTGCCGAGCCCGGGTATCGAACCCACAACCCTGTCAGCAGTAGCCCAGAGCCACCACTGCCCCCATCACTTGTCCAATCCACCACGATTTCATGAGTTCAAATGAGACGTTAAAGCCAAAATTTCAGTGCAACAGAGAACAGAGAGAGATAAAGAATAAAGCGTGATAAAAAACAGCATAACAACAGCATAGCAACAGCATAGCAACACTCCAAAACCACTACAGTTCCCACAACACCATGCAGAACCAACGGCTTACAGCTTAAGGTTTCCGGGTGGTGCTTGCGAAATTACCGTATTTACCCTAATAGTGCATACCCTGTATTCTCGGTATGACTATATACATATGAGTGTGTGTGTGTCTGTGTGTATTACGTCACATATCATATGAATCATTAACATGATTAGTATTAAATTTATTATAAAATATTTAAAAACACTGTTCTTTGCTCTCTAAGAATGAAGTAATATTCATTCATCATGAATTTTGACTCACGGTAAAGAACAGTTAAACATGAAGATACGAGACTGTTCTGTGATGTTGATATATATATATTATATTATATTATATTATATTACACAACATCCAAGGAATATTAATCTAGTTTTTCCAAGAATGGGAAAAACACTTCAGTGCCCCATTTACGATTACTGAGTATAACATTAGGATCATATTCCTACAATCTAATTCAGCATGTGCGTATCAGACTGGCTAAAGTCATCAGTGAAAAATAAAGTATGTATTAGCACCAACAGCTCTGCCAATAAAGCATAACATCATTTATGTCTGATATTCATATCTAGCAAATCTGACTACAAAAACTAAATTCTCTGCCCAAATGTGTTTCACATTAAAGAAGGCAGCTGGAAGAGGGGGAGTTTTAGAGCATTAGGCTGGGGGGGGCGTGAACAGAGCTGCGAGTGAAATGAAAACACGTCCTCGTTTTTGTTGACTTGAATGTGGAACCTTTTTAATCTAGCGCTGCTCATGAAAGAGACAGACAAATTGCGAGCGTTCCCTCATCACATACTTTCACTAGGCCTGCCTTCCAGAAAAAGCCCTGCTGGTTTTGTGCTGGAAATCCTGACGGATGAGTAGGCATCACTGACATTGCTTTCTTTTCCAGAGTCATATATTACCCCAGTGCTGAAAGTATTAGATGCTTTCCTGCATGTGAACCAAAGCCAGCACTAGCACTGCAGTACACTGGTACACCGGCATACTGGCAATCCTGTCTGTGATAGCATCACTCTACTTATGGTATTCAGGACAGTTAAATACAACATGCAATATTTTCTGAATATTGAAATTTGATTAAGAATACATACTGAGTGTAAGCTTCCCATCTGGTGTAACTTTAAGTAGATACACACCGATTCCAATTTCTTTAAAAACAGATTGCCTGCTTGTCGATTTGAACTTATTGGTCTGCTTGGAAATCACCTACCTTGGAAATAATACGCTCATTAATAAAGATTTTGCAATAAAAACTGATATGAAACTGATATGAAACACAGCCCTAGCAAATGTATGGACATGCTGCACTTTAGACAGAGCTTTCAGAGGAGAATCCATTTTCATACTTAATTCCATTAATAATGGAACATAAACGCAGTTATTATAACCATATCCATCCCAATATATAATATATAAGTCCTAGGAGCTTTCGAGCAGAAGTCCTCAAGTCTCAATCAATCCTCTTACTTGAATTTTCCATCCCACCTTAAAATGGTGCTACAGATACATAAAGGGTGCCATATTTACTGTAAGAAACTATTATGAACCTATATAGAACAAATAAAGTAAAAGGTATGCTGCATGCACATGTTACACGCCTCAAATCCCCCAAAAATGGCTGTAAGATAGAGGGGTATAAATCTTCTCCAGCATTGAGCTGTGGAGCAGTGGAAGAACTGTGTTCTCTGGAATGGTAGATGGTTGGTGCTCCATCCAATACTTTTGGATTGAGTTGGGGAGTTGTGGATGAGGTGGGTCGGTGATCATCATCCAACATCCTGACCTCATTAATGCTCCTCACAGAAATGCTCCTAAACCTAGTAGAGCTTCTCTGGAACGTAACGACAGTTACTCCAACAAACGTAGGATGAAACAATGAATGAGGACGTGTCCCAATACTTTTGTCCATATAGTGTATCTTTCTATGCAAAGAATCAAAGAATGGTACGTGAGCCGTTTCAATGTAAAACAAATGAAGAAGAAAAAATGGCTGTAAGTAATACTGAACACAGTGTTAGATCTCCATTAGCTTGGTGCTAACTGTGCTAGCTGACGTGAAATACCCTCAGCCCTATTTAACAGAATGTTTAAGATTATATGACAGTAATTAACTCAGGAACGTACTGGAATACCCCATGCTCTGTTCTAGTATGAGTTCTACTAGGCTGAGAAGATGCCATGGGTCTCGGCTAACGGTACATGTATATATCCTGAGCCGGTGTCAAAAACCCTAGAAGACCAGAAGAACTGTTAGTGCCATGGTCTAGGGGTAAAGCCCCTCTCAGGGCTGCAATGGAAGAGTATAAGCTAACAGTGGACTAATAGTATAGGGCTAATATTGTCCTATACAGCTAAAATAGCATCTTTAAGGCCATTATTTCCAGCTAACAAGAGGCTGAAAAGGCTTCATTCCCACATAAACAGTCAAACAGTCCAATCAAAACAAGCTATATCAGGATTCTAAGGCCTACACAGAGCACAGGGTCATTACCCTAATAAATGGAAACGTACATATCATCGAACACCGTGGTGCTGTGATATATCTGGAACATGCTGCTATTGAATTTGCATCAGTACTGCCTACATCCATCGCACTGTATACTGTACAAATTAGCTCTGTCACTACAGCCGATATCGCCCAGGTACATTTCTCAAACCAGCCACCATTACCATCACCGTTTGTAGCCTCCAGTCATTTTGCTGCTTCCAATACTGCCGCGCCAATCACTGCAGACTGCATCAGTAAAGAATCAGCACAGTTCAAGCAGATTGAAAATCTATAGAGGTGTGCGCTCCAACATGAGCATAATACAAATCCATTTGTGCAGTGTGTGTGTGTGTGAGTGTGAGAGTGTGTGTGCGCCCATGTCTCAGGTGTGAATGGGGAGCAGGTCAGTGCGGTGCAGTGTTATTATAGCAGGAGCCCGGCGCAGGCCGGCGTGCGGCGGGGGCCAAAATGAATGAGGGTGCGGAGAGGAGTGGGCAGACCCGAGCAGACACACTGCCAGCCAGCTGACAACCGACAGCACCGCAGCATCCGTCACCTGGCCCAAAGGGCAAAGGTCGTCCGTTACAGAGTCTGTCTCCAGAGGAGCTAATGAGGATATATGCCACAGTACAGACCCCTTTCTCTCCCAGTCTATCTCTCTCACTCTCTCTCTCTCAATGCTACCTTTAACACACATACACACACACACACAGGTTTGTTTTTTTAACAACGACGGGACATGGAGTCTCATATGTATATGATATAGATCCAGTACATATAGATAGTCCAAATGTTTGTGGACACCCCTTCTAATGAATGCATTCAGCTCTTCGAAGTTGCACCCACTGCTGAAGTACTGCCAATAGAATAGGACTCTCTGGAGCAGATGAGCATGAACCTGTTGGCACCATGCTGCCTAATGCCAGGCGTGGGCTAGATAGAGGGGTTTTGAGCTGTGGAGCAGTGAAGAACTGTGTTCTCTGGAATGGTGGATGGTTGGTGCTTCATCCAATACTTTTGGATTGAGTTGGGGAGTTGTGGATGAGGTAGGGTGGTGATCATCATCCAACATCCTGACCTCATTAATGCTCCTAAACAGAAATGCTCCTAAACCTAGCAGAGAGCCCAAAGCTTCCCTGGAACGTAGAGACAGTTACTCCAACAAAAGTCAAGCAGGATGAACTCATTTTTAATACATTTGACTTAGGAGGAAACATTGAATGAGGAGGTGTCCCAATACTTTTGTCCATACAGTGTATCTTTCTATGCGATCAAAGAATGGCACTTGAGCAGTTGAGCCATTTCAATGTAAAACAAATGGATAAGACATACTGTTCTAATGCTGTAGGGCCATCTTTTATTATACAAAGTCACACACACACACACACACACACACACACACACAGGCTAAGGCTCAGACCTCAAGAGCACAGGTTGTTCCCTTTATAATTATTTGCAAAGTGAGGACATAAAGAACAGCAGGTCCAAATACCTGGCGTGTAAAGCTATCTGTTGATGGAATTTGATTTCCGTGGCATAATCACAGAGCTCCTTCCTCGCTAATCATAAACCTGATAATTAAACCACAAAACACATTCATTCATCAAAAGCAAAGGTTATATTTAAATATTTAGAGCGCTTACTATGAACACATCTGCATACATTCTCCTTCTCCCAACAGTTCTTTATTTCTATTGTATGTAAACACAAAGACGCTCCCAGTCCATGTCCTAAAATAAGCCCATCTGGAGCAGGGCCGCCAAAACGTAACAGGGAAAAGTGAAAGGGAGTCTGACCTGATTTTGGGGGTATGAATCTGTAGAACAAAGAGAGACCCAAAGGGAGAGGAGGAAATGAGTTTTCGGGGTAAGCCTGGGCTCACGCGTGATTTGGAGGCGGGCGCGCCGCTGTGTAAAGTAGTTGGGGTGATTGTGATTTGGGTAGCCTGGGCGGAAAATAGCCGCCCCCTCCCTCCTCGTGCTCAGGAGCGCTACCCTGCCTCGCCAGTTCTCCAGCTGGGTCTTGTTCCCCCACACGTAGAGACGCCCAAATGAACGGCACAGCGCTGACAGAGTCATCAAGGTGACTTTCCCCTGCTGCTCGATTAAGACGTTAGAGCTGCCCAAATAAGCCGAGGGAGGGGCTGTGCTGGGCTGGGCTGGGCTGGGCTGGGCTTTGGTGGGGCATGCCCTACCACATTTCCACCAAACTCAGTTAGAGATGAACCGCTCCAACTTTGTGTCTCCTGACACTGGCTCCAGTATCTAAGCCAGGGGTGGGCAGAAATAGTCCATCATGAAATTTTAAGACATTTTTATGATACAAGACAAATATGATGATATTCTGACCCAGTAAAATGCTGCCAGAAACCATTAGTACAACCGTTTTTATGCAAATTATGCAGCACTACATCATCTAATTAAACAGGACTAATTACGCTCTCCGTAATGAAACAGGCAGGTGGTCTGCTGGTCAGTGGTCTTTAACCCCCTGGAGTCTATAAGGGCATTTTCGCATATCTTCTAAAATTCACCCTTTAAAGGCACTTTCGTATGAAATAATACCCACATGTTCCACATCAAACTGTTATATAATGATACCCCACTTGACCTAGAGCGCTGTGTGAAGAGATGATCTGACTCTAAGCCTGAATTAAAATAAAATTGAATATTAGAAATGATGTTATGGTGGTTGCTATAGTTTTTCAGGGGGTAGCAATGGTATACCAGGTGGCTGTTACGATGGGCACTATGGTGTTCCTTAAGCATTTCTTGGTGCATTCTAGGGTTTTTGCTAAAGTTTTTACACTGGCGTCTTTTGTTCTTCAGGTGGTTGCTAGAGTGTTAGCAAGTGGTTGTTGTGGTAACCCATGAGGCTGGTTGGGTGTTACTAGTGTATGCACAACAGTTTGCATCAATTTATTCCATCTAAATACAAACTGTAGCTACAGAAAATGTACGTCCGAATAAAAAGCTATATACAAACTGAATTCTCTGGAGTTGGAACTGTGTCAATATCTCAAAAACTGCAGAACAGGTTAGAAAATGTTAAAAATGATTTGTAAAAAAGAAAAGAATGGAAATTGGATAACAATATAGGTTGTGCTTTGCTTTGCCCTGCATGTGCAGCCATAATTAGGAAGCGGTATTGAATGCGGATCAGTCTCATCACATTTAATAAGGTCAGTATCAGCGCCGATATCGATCCGGCACACTGGAACGACGCACCAGACCACCTTCTAATGTCTTCTAATGTGATGTCACTGTTTCCTGCCGCCCGACTGTTGCTCTTGCCCAGACAAGCTCTGAGAACATGTGAGAACTTGTCGGCACGTGTACTAAAAGGACAAAAGTATTGGGACACCTGTTCTTTTTATTGTTTCTTCCAAAATCAAGGCTATTAAAAAAGAGCTGATCCTGCACCCTTTTGTTGGAGTAACTGTCTCTACTGTCCAGGGAAGGGATTTTGGAGGGGCATTGCTTTGGGGATTCTACTTCATTCAGCGACAAGAGCAGCGTAAGTGAGCTCAGGATGTTGGATGATGATCACCACCCCACCTCATCCCCAAACTCTGCAACTCATCTCAAAAGTATTGGATGGCGCACCAATCATAATTCCAGAAAACACAGCTCCACAGCTCCACAGCTCAGTACTGGGGGCTTTATACCCCTGTAGCTTGTTAGGGCATTATGGATTGGGGCCAATAGGTTCATGTTTATCTGCCCCAGAGAGTGCTATTCTATTGGCGGTACTTCTCTACAGGTAGTAGACAAGCTGTGTATGTGTTTGTGTGTGCATTTGCACATCTGTATGGGTGCAGCATAAAGTAGTAGCTAAATGCATTCATTAGAAGGGGTGTCCACAAACATTTGACATATAGGGTATCATGCAGTTATGAGACGGCTGAATGGAATGAATGGTAGTTGTCAGTAGCTGATCAGTTCCAAACAGGACAAAAACAATTGATTAAATTGATTTAACTGATTTGTTGATCATTTGTATTTGTAAAATACACAATGCAGCATTTTTTAAGGTACTGAACTTGTCCGGGAAGGCTCTGCTTACAGAATCTTCTGATTCCCTGTAACAAAGGCATTCCTTTTATTGGTCATTTAAGTCCATTTGCATGCTCAGATTTTCTTGTTGTTACTGCCTAAATTACTGAGTCATTTCAGTGATAACATTACTAATATAATCAAAAGGAACGGCCTTACTGTGGAAATGACTGCAGTAATCACAACAGCATCAACACATACTGGTCAAAAACCCAGTCAAATAAATAAATCTCCTATGAAGCTTTGAAGACCCCCCTCATTTTTCATGAACGGAAACGGTGAAAACGGCTCACTCGGCACCTGAGTTAACCTCTTAACCTTCACAGACCTGCTGTCGGGTCTAGACTTCAATTACTTTCTCCTATAACTTCATAATAACTCGGTCATCCCGCACTGCCTTGCTGAATAAGGATGTTAGGGTTCAGGATGTTATGAATGAATGGGTTACGCACAAGTAAGAACCTTTAAATGAACGAAGCAATTAAATCCACAGTGTTCAATAGGTCATTTTTTTACATCTGGCAACCCAGGTGACATTATCCGCTTCACTTCTACAGTTTGGACTTGGCTGACCAAGCAGATGTTCCCCCACCGAACTGAGACAGTGGAATGCCTCTGTATTGGCACGCCGCTCAGTCTAAGACACCCACATCTCAAGAAATGTGCCCCCCTTCCCAAGCACACCAGGCCTCTTGCTATAGACATGCTCCGTTATGTCCTATTTATAGGCCGCAGCCAGCCAGTGTGAAGACCGGCTCAGCCAGCTGTGCATCTGTGGGGAGTGAAATGAAATCAGGCAGGGGGAAGAGTTAGGCTGCTCCACAGCTGCGGGAGCCACCTGGACGGCCCGGTTGTGCGAGCACTGAGGCCAGGGTCACCGGCAGTGGGGAGGCGAGAGCAGGGCGAACCTGTGGTGACACTACATCCGCACCACTGCAGGGGTGAGTGGTAGCCGCGTGATCCCCTGCCCGTGTGCGGTGGGGGCGGGGCAGCCTCTGGCTTTTAACAGCCTACTGTTTAAGGTTTGTGGGGTGATAATTACGCATGTAGAAAATCAAATTAATAAAGTAATTAATAAAACAGTTTTCTCAATTAATTAAATTATAATAAATAACAACATTAAATATATAGTTTGGTGGAAAATCTAATTTACATAATTTCACACTTACCCCAGATATAATCAATTAGTCAAGAGATGTGTGGTGTCCATAATGTACTTTTTGGTGCTACAAGGCTAATGTAGCTAACAAACACTAATAGTCAGTAGTCACCCAAATGTCAGACGTGGGTCTCTTTCCAGTGGCATGGTCTCATAAAATATGGTGTGACATGTGGTAACTAAGCAAATGAGGGTTGTCCCCCATCCCCCATGGGTTAATCCCCTCATATTTGAGCTGTCCATCAGCTCTCTGTCTGAGGAGGGGTATATCTCGCCCTAACATCTCCACCACTGACCACAAAAGACCACAGCACCTCTTCGATGGCCTTATTGTGCTGGCAAGTGACACTACACAGCTAATTAAGCACCCAGAACACTTTGAATGCAGAGCCTTTTCACAGCTGCGGTGTGAGTGAGAGTTTATCCTCTGAGAGCGCTCGGCTACATTAGCTGTTCTTTTTGGTTCTTCTGGTGTTTTTTTCCAGAAGCAGACGATTTGCATGGATTGTTTAAATATCCTTTTTATTCAGTTTTATAAGATCATTGAGAGCATAACAGAGCGCCGACACATCAAACAAGGGCAACTTGTGGCGCAGTGGGAAAGTTAAAGGGCAATCCCACTGAAAAACAACAGTAAATGTCCTTAACAACTTCTGCACTTATTGCTGTCAGCGGCGCTTTAATCGCATTTACTGGTGAACCTCAACTCTTATTACGTCTTATTATGTCATGTGGATACTGCTCAGTTGTTGTCTATTGAAAATGAATAGAGCGTTCAGTTCAGGCCTTTAATAAAGTCTGCTCTTATGTTTCTATTCATGTTTCTAAGGCTGCATTCACAAAACGAAACCCCAGCAGTGTGTTTCCATTGCTAAATATAAAGCCATTTGTCTTGCAATAATTAAAACTAGGGATGCACCGATACCACTTATCCCTTTCCGATACCGATACCAGATTTTCTAGTATCGGCCGATACCGAGCATGGATACCGATACCAACTCTGACTTAAATACTCGATAGATGCTAATATTCCACTTTTTAAAGGTTGTACTTTTTTATATCTCACCCCAAATAAGAATAAGCCTGAAAGAACAGAGTTTACTGGTTGAGTAACTGCACCTTTGAAAAGTTCCACAATGCAGAAACACGAGCAAGTAGAAAGGCAAAATCTTGCTAAGCTTGACCTTTGCTTCATCTAAGCTGGTGTTTGATGGTCAGGGTAATTAAAAAGCTGGTCATCCGGAGGTAAAGGGTGGGAGGGGGGGCATACTGTATGCTGGTAATTCAGCTGGTTAAACTTGTTGACCAGCTTCGCTTAGCATCTTAACCAGCATAGTGTGTGTTTTCATTTGATGGACTAGGACTAGGTGGTCTATCTGCACGACCAACTTGGCCAAGCTGATTGTCAAGCTGGTCATACTGGTTGAATAGTTTGGTGAAGCTGGTCAGAGTAGTAGACCAGTTCACTCATGACTAACCTGGCCCTAACTTGGCCATGCTGTTCAACCAGCTTGGTCATGATGGTCATACTTGTAGAGCAGCCAATCCATCCAACTCCCTACGCATACCCTACCCCTGGTTAAGGGCTAAGCTGGTCATCCAGCTTTATTAGTTTGACTATCTTAGAGCTGGCCTGGGTGGTTGTTTTTCTGCAGGGTCAAAGGAAGGAATGTTAAATAAAACAAATGAAAGTAATTTTGAAGAATGTCTATTGGTCCATGTATTATTATCTTTAAATGATTTTAGATAAATTTATATTTAAAATTTTTATGATTTTTTTAGATAAGGGTTATTTCATGAATATATCACTGATCCATGCCTGAAAACCAACAAGGAATACAGCTAAACTAACTAACTAGCTATCATGTATCATGGCGGGCCCCACTTTTTTTCTACACACCAGCGTGTTTTTTACATGCAAGGCCGGTCCACGTGGGTGGTCTTACAATGGCATGGGTTTGCTATGCATGTCGAGTATTTGTGCTCTTTTACATTCTGGCAGAGTCGAGGGGTGATGTGTGCCAGGAAAAGGCCAACATGCTGCATATCTCATTAATTTCTGTTATTGGGTCAATTATAAAAATACAACCAGAACGTACTCTCAAAGTAGAGAGCCCCTCATTCCTTTAATCAGTCACTGTTGGGGAGGTTGGCTGGGAAGGGGGGGGGGGGGGGGGGGGGGCTGGTTCACACAAATGGGATTTCCTTTGTGTATCCATCTCATCTTCTCCTCTGCATGCGAGGGCCAACAATAATTGATACACAGCGGAAAGCTTGGAGAGATGCCAAGCCGAAGAGGTCAGTGCATGAGAACAACAGACTTCAGGTCAGTCTAGATTTTTCTTCTGCTTTTGCTAGAATGTATTTTTTTGTTGTTGTTGGTGTTGTTTTCCTCGACAACTAGTTTATTTATGAACCGCCGATGATCAGAGTGTTTACAAACAACTTGTTACTGCCGGGGAAGCGGTGAGGGAGGTATCTCCCATCAATGTCAATGATGAATTGTTGGGAATAAAACCATATATTGATTCCTCACAGGAGGCCCAGTGCAAATCCAATTGTCTTCAGTCCGGCATTTAACTGCGCCGATAGAAGCGTTTAGGAATGCTTTGAAATCCTCTCCAGCCGTGAACTGTCAGTGAGCCTGTTCCAGGCTGAGGTGCAGATCCAGAGCTATCGTATACAAAAGCTCAGAAATCATTGTTTGCTGCTTGACACAATGGCATACGTCCGGCTGTCAGCGCCACGTAATTAGCGAGAGCATCGTTAAAGCGAAAATAAGTGCGCAAAAGTAGTGCATAAATAATCATTGTTCCAGCGGCGCTGCCTCGCGGTATCATAAAACATACTTTACACCGTTTAATAGGCAAATGGACACTCTGTGTTCTCCCTCGTAACGCAAGGAAATAAAATACTCCCATTTTGCGACACGAATGCAATTACTGCAATTTAGCCTGTTCCATTTGACAACAATGCGTCTAATGAATCACATTACGACCACATTCATCTCAAATCACAGCCACTGCCATTTCTAATAACAGGCTTTGTCATAACAATATGTCATCAGTGGCTATGTGACATCCCCTCACAAGCAGGGAATATCCCACCACAAAAGAAACAGGGAAGCACTGCGTTCAAATAATCCACACAAATCCAGTCTAAATAACAGCCTATAGCGCTGTTCAGGGTCACTATTCTGATGGTTTAGTATGCATGTGGGTCTGCCTGCATACACATCAACATCACACTGTGTTTACAACTACCGTCTCCAATCGAGCTTTCTCATGTGTACAACGCTTCTTGACAACATGGCAAAACACCCCCTTAATAGGACCCGATATTGGGTTACAGGCATTTTAAAAACGGCTATTTTGCCCCATAAGCTTGATCTCATAGCAGTCGCTGTGTTTCGTGGCACCACAAGCTTGGTGTCTATATTTACATGTAAATATAGACAGATGATTATCACCTACAGAGTTGTCCCAATAAGCAATATTAACAATATATAAATATTGTTAGCTTGCAATTTTCCTGTTGTTAATATAATGACATTTTAGCGTAGCTTCTAATATTACTATATTATTATTATTATTTTAGCTATTATTATTATATAAGTAATATTTTCATATATTTTTCCTTTTTACCCAACCCACTCTTTAGTACTCTATCCCATCACATGTAATGCTCCTGACACTGGAAGGGTAAGGACTGACACACGCCTCCTCTTAAACATGCACAACCAGCCATAGCCTCTTTTTGACCTGCCGCCAATGCAACATCACCAAACATCCAACGGACTTGGAGAAAGGCACTGGCTAACAAACACCCAAGAGAGAAAGAGAGCCATCTACCCACCCAGAGAGTGTGAGGCCAATTGTGCTCTCTCTGGCTCTGGCTGCTGATGACCTAAGATTCGAACAAGTGGCAGCGCCTTAGTCCGCTGGACTTTTTTGCTGCCAGTGGAACTGATATACTGCACAAAGTGGATGGTTTAATGAAGAAGAAGAAACAGTGCAGTGACCCCAAACATGGCATAGGTGGTTTCGGGTGGATAATGGATAACGCAGGCTGAGATTAAGCTATTGCAAAGGCCTTCGCAAAGTCCTGACCTCAAGTAGGTGGACTGTGGACTTGAAAGTCAGAGGAAACCAACCAGTTCTGCTCAGGGCTAACAAATGGTGCAATTTGCAAAGGGACATTTAACCAAATGTTAGGTGTACTGTATGCAAAGTAGACCCTGTATGTATAATTTTGACCCTTCCCATTCTTCTATAACGTTTTATTATGTTGTACTGTTTAGCATCACTGTCACTCAAAAACATTGTAAGATTTTATTGATAATAGTCATTTTAGAGCATTTCTATTGGTCCATTCATCATTCAAAATAAGGAAAAACTGCCAGATTTACATTATGGCAAATAGCAAAAAACGACAAACCTGAAGAGACAATATTAAGGGATTTGTTTGTCAGGGCTCAAATAATATTAGTAAGTATAGTTGCTAATAATTACATATATGTATATATATTTAAACATATATCCTAAAACATTTGTATTTACATTTAGCCTGTTTCATCCAGCTCTGGGGGACTATCACAAAGACAGAGGGACTTCCCAATCTCCTGTGACGGGGGGTATTTGAAGGCTGATGCCATGCAGGCCTCTCTCTCCTTCATCCTGGTGTCTGGAGGGTGTTATGACAGCAGGGAGAGCTGGAGGACATGAGGGATGGCAGGCCTGCGCGCCGAGCCCACCGCAGCTTACGTCAGCTCCCACTCTCATGCCAACCGCACTCCTGCTGCCACTAATTGTGCCCCATGTGAAGAGGATGTTTATATCTTCTGTTTGAGCGAGCAGAGGATAACAATGGCTTGCGAAACATGTTGCTGGGAGAGTTGCGGTTGAGCTCTGCTATTTAACCCTTGAAAATTGCAGTTGTCGCTGATGATGACAATAGCATGGTGCAATTTTAGCTCATTTCTCACTTGTAGAAGCAGAGAAATTCTCTCAAAAGTGCAGATTCTAATTCTGCAATCAATAGCACGCAGTAGTGGAAGGAGAAGGCTTTATTAGGATTTCAATTAGACGAGATGCTATTGATTTCAGTCTTGTTTCGTGGAAAAAAAAAAAAAATCACAGCTTGCCATGTTTTTGTCATTTCTTGATATGTGAAAAATCAAAAAAGCAAACCTGTAAACACTGAATGTTATTAAAAGAATTAATTATGAAATTATTCTGTTATTATTTTGATGTTCTGTAGCGTCTGTCATAATAAAATAAGTCACTGGACATGAACTGGTTGCTAGAACAGCAAAACCACAGTCAAACCTCTAACCCTGAGAGGGTTAAATGACCAGCCGGGGGGTAAATGTTGCTCTTGGGACGCTCTTTTGTGCATGTTCAAGTAACTTGCTGGTCATTTTCACAATGTCTCTCCATATTTACAGTTATTTACATCGTAGCCAATTGCATATGACACGTTATTAACCACGACCTGGTGCCATCCGAGCTCTTCCACTGACCTGCCCGTGCCTTACAGCATGCCTGAGGTATGTAGGGCTACTCGACTGGCTCGAGTGCCGCAGGGTCCAGGGAGACGTGTAGAAAGTGTTCCAGTCAGTCAAGCTCCTCTCGCTCCTCTCGCTGTCAGCAACATGTTCTCCAGAGAGCCTCGGGTTCCTCCACCCACCAGCTCCAGCTCAGCTAGTCTGTCTCAAAGAGAGCCAGTACTTCTCGACAGCTCAGACGCTGAGCGCAAGCAGCTAACATGCTTTTACTGTTTATACAGCAAATTATTTACCAGCCAGTAAACATATTATTTTATATAACATATAATACATGTAATATAGTGACTAACCATAAAATCCTGTGACATTTCAGGCTCCAATCTTATTCTAATAGGGCTGTATATTGGCAATGATCTGGAGACATGATATGTATCACGATACAGGGGTTAGGATTCAATTTAGAGCAATATATTGCAATTTTAGGATTTTTTTGGGGATTTTTAGGAAATTATAGGATTTTTTACATATAAATTAAACTTATATCAATTAAAAATATTATAATTTATAAAATTACAATAAATATATATTATATATGGTTTTGGGTGGAGTGTGGATTAGGTAGTTTCAGGTTTCAGGAAGACATAGGCTCTGAGTGGGTAAATGGGACCCAGTTAGGCTTCCCAATTGGTCCCCATTGCTACAGCCCGCCCTAATCTCACATGGGTCCCATCTAGGCCCGATGTGCAGTGTACAACCAGGATAGGGCCCTTGTTTAACCATTCCTGGTCCCATCACTGACCCTGAGGGTACCCTGATGGGCATCCATATGTGAGGCCAACACAGAACCCATGGACAAAACTTTCTGGTTCCCAGTTGGGGTACCCATTCTGGGCATGTTAGCTGGGAAAAACCATCTGAAGCTAGCACCCCAACTCAGCAAGCTGGCAAATCCTTTAGCAGTCATGGCAACTGATTGCTAGGCAAAGGATGGTGTCCTTTGGTGAGAACAGCTTAGTCATCAGCAGGCTTGCTCTGGGCTGACATCTAGCAGGCAGCTTGTCACATACAGTAGATGCTGGACAATGCATTTTGTGATCGTACCACTTGAGGCACGCTCATGCACAATCCCCTAACCTTTCACCTGTTGTAACCATTGTTCGTAAGCATTGTTTGTAGCCTTATGCTGCCAGTAGATGCTCTTGAAGATGAAGGACTGACGTCTGGTAACGTCAGGGACTTAAATTCTGGTCAGGGTTGACTCCTTTTCTTATAAAATCAACATTCCCAGACTAATAAAACAGGACTTTGATGTTGCATAACCATTACAGGTCCTCCTCAGCGGAGGCCGATGGTTAATGGCAGCAGCTGCAGTCGTGCATAACAAAGCATGCATCAGCTACAGTGCAATATCTTTTCTTCTACTTTTCTTCTTTAAGAGAGATTGATCTTCGACCACTGTAGCTGCAACACATCAAGCCATGCTAAAAGCTAGGAAAAAGGGGGAAAAGGATGGTGTTGCACTGAATCTTTGAAAATCTGGCTTTTGTAGCTTGCTGTGCTTAGTGGCCGTGCTCCAGCAAGAGCCTTTTTCCTTCTGTTCCCACTGAAAACAAACAGCATGTCGTGGATCTAGCTTAAAGAGAACACTGTCATTGCATGTCTCTTTGAAAATAGTTACAATACCCAAAGCTGTAGCATAACCAAATACTTCACAGATGGCATCCCATTACACAGCACCGTAAACGGCGCTATGCAAAAAGCCCTGGCGAAGCTTCGTTGGTGGCACTATGCTGAACTGCAATGCCACACTGCCCTATATAAAGCCACAGGCTTTAGGCTTTACAGTGGTGCACTGGGTGCCTCGACTCTATCAGTCATGGCTGCGTATTAGAGAGCGGTATAGCAGACTGCCGTAGGTTTCCCTCCCTTCCTCACTCGGGGTCTGCCAGCCCGGCCTTATCTCCAGCCGCAGAGGTTCTGCTATCTTGCCCCCCTTTCGCCGCTGCCAAACCCAGCCGCCATGGCTGTAGACTCCAGCACCCAGAGCGGCGCGGGGCTCGGCATTCCTGCAAAGCAAAGATACCATTCAGGTAGCGCCCTGGAGGTCTGCCACCAGCAAGGGCCTGTGAAACACACTTGCCCGGGAAGCCTCGGTGAGCCAGAGAGAGTGAGAGACAGAGAGAGGGAGAGACACATGGAAAGAGAGAGACAGACACAAGCATAACCTGGGAAAAGCCCATTCCAACCCACCTCCCCACGTCTGGCTCTCACTTTCCAGGCCAACATCACATCAGGAGGCCGATGATATAAGAAGGGCTTCATTCAAGTGATTTCGCGTGTGCTGAGATATCTGGCTTTAGATGTTGACTAAATGTCACTGCGACTGTTGATTAGTCAGTCTCCAGTGATCTACTGATTATTTAGATTAGATTTAGATCTTTTCTTTACATTTACAGATTACAAAATATAAGGGACGTGTGCCATTGTGTGCCAATGAGCAGGTCCTAATTTTTCTTATGTATTTATCTGCCAATGGTAAAATGGTAAAAATAAATAAATAAATAACATCATATTAACATCATATACAATCAATACATCATTAAATTATAATTTTAAATACTGGCTAAATTAAAAAACCCATCATTAGTTTAGCCATCAGCAGCTGGGGCCCTGAGAGAGCACAATTGGCCTTTCCTTTTTTCAGAGTGGGTAGACGGCACTTTTTCCCCACATCGCTCCAGTGCAACACAGGCCGGCACTGGGATCTACTGGCCATTACATCAGAGCTTTCCTCCGAGCACGTTGGCTGCCCAGCGTTTTCCCCGGTCTTCCCCTTCCAGTGTCAGGAGCATTGAATGTGGGGGGGGGGAGGGGGAATCCCATTGAGGACCGTCTATGGTTCCACAGTGTTGTAGAACTCCCACCATTCCTCTAAACTGTCCGCAGTCTAACATATTTAAATGACAAGTGTAAACTGAATCCGGCCAAAGTAGATCCAGACACTATCCAGATTTCTTTGAGAATGTCAATTTGGATGAATTTAATTGCGACAGCTTTTAAACTGTACTGCATTCGCAAACCGTCAGACTGACCAAGTGCATTTATTACTGTGTACATATGATCTGCTGATCTGCTCGTCGGCCAAAACTACGGCAACAGGCAGAAGCGTAAAAGCATCTACTCCAGATGGTAAACCGTCTTCATTAGTCTGACTGGACTGGGTTTCCTGGTCATGGTAGTGTGAAGTGAGCAAGACATCTCTGGCCTGGAATTGATTTTCCAGTTTTCTGGATTCTTGGGCACCAATCAGCGACTGCTGACTGTGTCTAATATGACCTTAATGAAAGTGTACAGTGTTAATTGGGAGCACAAACCTAGTCCTGTCCAATCAATAAGTATTGAGGGGCCTGAGCTGTATCTGTACATACTCTCTCTGTACTCTCTCTCTCTCACACACACACACACACATATACACCTCTTTGTGACATATTCAGTAAAGATTTCTCCTACCAGCCAGTGTCTGGATTATTCTTTTTCTTTCCTCCTCCTCCTCCTCTCTCTCTCTCTATCTCTCTCTCTCTCTCACACACTCTCGCTCTCTCTTTCATCCTTGCCTTTCATTGACTGCCAATATATTTGTTTTCCTCTTGGCTCTCTCTTTCTTCTCATGGATTTGTATGTTCCCTTTTTCTTCAAGCAAAACCTAGATGCATGACTCAAAGCCTTGGTGTAATTAAGCTGTAATTAAGCTCTGGAGTGGCCGTTCGAGTCGCACCAAAAAAACTGCAGTGTTATTGACCACAGCTCCATCGCAAGCGGCCCTGACCGCTCGTGACCTTCTCACGACCTTGTCAGGTGCGTTTAGAGGACAAGCTCCCTTCAAGGTGCTCAAAGACGAGGTTCGTTCTGCCGCTCTGTCTGCCGTTCGTCTCCCGCACGAATCCATACTATTGTTAGGATCTCTCAGCTGAGCCGTAGCTTTGGGTTTGAAGTGATTCTGAGCGGAGATGACAGCTAGCTGTTAACGTTCCTTAAGAAGCCATCCTAGTTTCAGTCTTGGGGAAAAAAAAAGACCCCTGTTCCCCTGTCAACTCACAGGCTTGACAGAGGCACTGGAGAGGCATTCTTGCTTTAATTAAACCGGCTCGAAAATTAGTCACAGTCCATCAGGAAACAAGAAGCTCCTACGGCTGCGAGGCTTTCCGGAACGCTCGTAATCTTACGGTCCCTCTGTGTTTCGAAACTTCAGACGGATTCAAGGTTAGACTTTCTCCCGACGACTTTCGCGCTCTGCTTTTGTGCGCGGCAAATGAGCTTCTGTCTCTTTATACACGTAAAAAAAAAAATGGAATTTCGAGGTAATGAGATTTATGAATTGTATGTCTGCTTGCTCCCCCCCCCCCACCTCCACCACCACCACCTCTACCACCACCATCCCCAGGTCTAATTCAGAGGGAGTGCATTTAGAAGGCAGTGTGGACAGTAATTATAAGATACATTATTACAAACCTTTTCACTCTTCCTCCCGTTCGCTTCGTGGCTAACTGCTTTTGATAACAAATGAATTAATGAAGCTTTAAAGGACAGCAGGAGTGGGTCAGCAAGACTGCGAGGGAGGGAGAGTGCCAGAGATTGTGAGAGTGACAGAGAGAGCAAGGGGATGGACAGAGAGAGAGAGAGAGAGAAAGGCAGAGAGACAGAAAGAAGGTGGCAGATTACAACTTAATGGCTACAGAATAATGGTAATTTTGCCATTCTCTCCCCGCAGCCGGACTGCACTAATGGCTTCATTAACACTTACACTCTCTAGCGGGCAATAGAGGACAATGTCACATCCATCTTTGTCACATCACAAAGAAACTGGTTAAACACAACTGGCCTATCGGGCTGGGTGCCGGTTTGGGGAGCGGGAAGGGTGAAGAAGGGGGGTGGAGGGGTGTTGTCGTGGGGGGTGCCGAGAGAAATGAGCAAAGGGAAATCAATAGCGAAAAATATCAATGCTAGCAAAGGCGTAAACACACGGCGGCTTGGAAGTCAAGCAGGTCCCTGCAAATAGAGAAAGTGGCGGATTGATCACTAACGGGTATGTTGCTCACACTAAGGGTAATAACTCAATGCCATGGCGGAGGAGGCACGGCATGCTGGGAGAAAAAAAAAAAAAAAGAAACGGCAACGGGACATAAATCACCCGCGCCGGCGGCGATGGAGGCCGGACCAGATGACGTTCTCCTTCACCATCTCCATCACTCTCCTGTTGACTTCCGCTGGCTTCAACCGTGTGTCGGTTTGCGGTGCCGCTCAGCGTGAAATCCCCAACGCCGGCCCTGGAACTAAAAGGTTTGATTTTCCATAGGGAGGACGGGAAAGCAAAGCCCACTAGGTACCTTTCAGAACCTGAAAGAAGGAACGCCAGGGGGGAATTCACTCTGGGAGAAAAACAGTGTGTTAATGTACTACTAATTCTGCCTGCTAAAACAATTCATTTAAACAAAGTGGCAGCGAACAGGAGACTAGCTTTAATAAGTCTTTGTGCGAACGCTGATCTTCCGTTTATCTCCCCTGCTCAGCAGCTTGTTCCTCACACTCTCGCTCATTCATTCTCACATATAATCTTCCCTTGTAATTCTGGAGATTCGAGCGTTTCTTTAAAGCGGCGAATGAAAGTGCAGAACTCCCTGCCATTAACCCTTACCCAGTCACAGATATTCAGTTATCTCCGGGGATAACAGAAGCATGTTATATGAATCAGCTAATTCCCCTCGAGAAGATCTGCCAGAAGTGCTGATTCAGAACAGCTGTGTTATTTTTTTTGTTTGTTTTCATTACAATTAATAAAGTTATTATTTGATATCAAGTCAATTAGGGAAGTGAACAGGATCTAAACAGAGTGCAAATATCATGCCCTTTTAGATATCAATCAAAACATGCCCTTTACTCATGACAATGGTTTTGCACTCTGTTACAACTGACTGGTGTACCCGCTTATTTATACGAGCAGAACACTCTGTCGTGTGGCACCTGTGACGTCCCAGACCACGGGTAGTCATAACATATAACATTGTGATATGACTGTCACAGCGGACGAAGGGGGATAGCATCTCGGAAACCGCGGACTTCATGGGCCGTAGTGAAGGTGTACAAAGAATGGTCTTGAGTGCCTCCCATAACAGTGGTGCTCCATGGGCCATTGATGCCAGAGATGAATGATGGCTCCTGCGAGTAGTACAGAGCTATCAAAGCACCACTGTGGATCAGATACCTTCCACCACCTAATACAGTCCATGCCATGACGTCTCGCTGGTGTCATCTGAACCAGTGGCAGTTATTCCCACTATTAAGTATTCTGACCTATACTGTGTACTATATGTGTGTATAAACCATTAAAAATGTAAAATATCAGTCAACTCAAAGCATCTGACCATGATGATATGATTCCAATACCATTATGTATCCCAAATAATCACATTCTTAGCTGTTAGGTAACAGCCTTGACTCATATACAGTATTTACCACCCCAAAGCCCTTTCAAGGCTAAATAATACCCTGACTACCTCCACAAAAAACAAAAGCAAGGCTAAAACGGCTAAAAGCTAATGCTAGCCACTGGGTCACTGGTGTGAATCACCTTTTGGAGAAGGGTCGACCGGCGGAAGCACCTCTGCTGGCCCAAGCGACGGCTGCTACAAAGCCAAGGGGTACCTGGTACTAGAAAATCTATGCTAAGCTAGGCTAAGCTATGCTACCCTGTGTGGCTGTGGGCCGTCCTAGTGACCAGCCAATAGCAGCAGAGCTCTTGTTTTTATCTCACGAGCCCGCCGTAAAAAAAGGAAACAGCGCTTTTCAGTCTGAGGCAAAATAACAGGGTGGTAAACAGGCTTGTTAAACCACATCTGAGCATTTTTAACCCAGACCAAAGGCACATGCTATTTATAGATCAAAGAAAAAACTTAATATACTGAAGGAAGGCAATCCTTGGCACCTTTCATGATTAAAAAGCTGTTAACCCCTTAACTCTCCAAGACCTAAGCATATTACTCAGTAACTACAGGGGCTTCTGTACAAACTGGTGGGCTATTCCTTGCCTGTGGCAGCCCATTGGCTGTTTTAAGAGGTTAAATGCGGCTGCTTAAGTAAACATCAATACATCATTAGTATGTAAAGGTTCTATGAGTTATGAAGACATGGTATGTCTGTGATTCTTTGGAAGCTAAAGGCACTGCGGTGACCTTTACTAAGAATCTCTATGTTCCACTTTAGCATTTATTTATACTCTCGTCTTGTCAAATGCGTTTGCTATTCGTGCTGAATGAGTTACATGACCATGTGTTTGACTGACGCTGTTAGAAGCTGAAGAACTGAGGAATTCTGGTACTTTTCAGTCTTCTGCTCACCTGACTTGACATGTTTAAACCCCGTTTATGAGGAATAAGCAAATTAGCAACTTTTTATTACACGTTCAAACACACTAATGTATGAATCCATTGACTTGTAACGTTTAGTGTCGGCTGTTTATGAGATCTAAATAGCAAATTCATGATAAATGGCTCATACGAGTCTATGCTGGCTGGTTGCTAGTTCATATAGAGCTGGGCAATATGACGATATTTTATCGTATCGTGATAAATTTATTGTTATCGTGATACACAATACGCTTTTCTAAGCATACAGAGGATACTGTTAGTGCTTAATAAACACTGATCAGCTGCAGGTTTCGTTACTAACAGTGTAATTAGACTGGTTTAATTAGATGAAAAGCAGCAGATGTTGAGTATAATATAATATAGTAGTTTATAGGAATCCGTAGCTTCTGATGTATTTAGTCTGTGATCACAGGTATCGTGAAAATTGTCTTTAAATATTGCAATATAGTATTTTTCTCATATCAACCAGCCCTAAGTTCATATTCCTTGAATAACAAGTGACATCAAGCCATTTCAAGTGTGCTTGCACCTGAACGACTGAAATTAAGTAACATTCAGCTTGTATAATACACTTCTTTTACACAACGTTTCTAAGCTGGCTTATAAATGATGCTTTCCTTTATCAGTGCTTTACTAACTGCTTGCAAATGTCATTAAAAACAATGAAATTAAAGCAATAGCAAAACAACAGCAATAACCTGATGAGTTGTATAAATCTAAATGGGGTTGTAAGTTTGGGACAGCAGAAAAACTTCCTGCGTATTAATTGAGACGCACGCCGATTGAAACAGCGCCTGAAGGTTCGAGTGGCAGGTGTTGTGAAGGAATGGGCTCAATTAAAACACTGTCACGTTGCGGCGTACCAAACACCTCAGAGGGGAGACGCTGCCGAGACAAAAAGCACATGGAAGCCGGAGAGAACTAGAACCGTCACCTGTTCTGAATGAAGTACGCGTGTCAGTCAGAGCAGCCTTTGCAGCCGCGAGGCAAAAAGCCGCCATTATCATTACGCCACTGTAATCCGTATCTCAGCGCTGCGTGACAATGGGGCTGTCAGAAAGACTTCCTCTGTGAAACGCATCAGCCAGGTTCGCTGCTGTTTATTTATGCATGAATATGAATCACCATACAATGGCAGCTTCTGACACGTTCTCCTGGCTGAGCGCAGAACGCGTGGCACTGCTTGCCACTCACTGTGCCAGCATAAAGGAACACGGTGTTTGAAGCCGCAGATGGAATAATAGACACTTCTATAAATATCTCTCATATAGGATGTGCTATTTCACAGCAGACGGCTGAGGAGCACACACACACACACACACACACACACACAGAAGTAATAGACCTATTTGGCCACGCTCATGGCAGCAGCTGAATTGTAGTCAGAGACTGAAAGTGCCATATTAGCAGAAAATGACAGACAAGGAGGCTTTGATCTACTGCAGTGGACACACACACACACACACACACAGAAAGCTTACAGATGCATCCTGTGTCTATACATTTGTGGATTCTGTGGCTTTCATACACTGGACGACTGATTAGCTCAGCTCATAACCAATATTAATAACCATTAGAACGCAGTCATCACTGATGATGTCATTCTACATTCATTTTAATCAATTCCAGCAACAGGAGATTTTTAATCATGCCATTATTTATGTTTAATGGAAAGAACAAATAGTAGGAGTGGAGCGACTCACTCTGCCCGCAATTCTGTTCACGAAGCTGAGTTCACGATTCACTATTTATGTTGTGTTTAATAATATTTGCCTTAAAAAAATTATATTAATGTATAATATCGATATTATATAGAACCATTACAACTCACAGACCCGTATGGATGCCTACTATATAGTTCTGTACCTGGTATAGGGCTCTTTGTAGATGGTTCTCCAAAGCAACTTAAAAATAACCGTACTACTGGCAGGATGTCCCAATTGTGTTTTCTGCCTCCGATCTGATCTGAATTCCTTAATGCTGAGCGTCAGCCCATACCAATCTAAAGCCAGATTTACAAAGGCTTTCCTAAGAAACAGCTTACGTATGATCTTAAGATAAACACTTAGATGTTCCTGAGAATCTCCTTACATGCAGTTCTCTAAAAAACTACTCTTAATTATTGTCATAAGACCCAAACTACTATATCACTCCAAAAAAGGTTCCACTATTGTTACTGTCATTGATTACTGAGTCAAAGACCCCCTCATTCAAAATGCTACTGAAACTGCACTGTTAAAACGATCAGATCCTTGAGGAATGTTCAGAGGTTCTTCAGTTTGAAACTGTGGAGGAACTTCCTAAGGTGCTTTGAGGAACCTCCAAGAAAAGGTTTTTAGAAGAAAAGGGTTGCTTGAAGGTTCCTCAAAGATGCTTAAGAGGTTCCTTCACAGTTCTCCACACAAAAATGAAGAATCCAGATGTTCCTCAAGGATCTTTTACTTTTCACAGTGTAGCGTGTGGCTGGTTGTTGGAACTCCTGTGTTCAAACTATGCAACCGAATTAGATCACATGATACTAACCCCTAAAAAAAACTCCAAATCATCATGGGACATATACAAAAGTGTCTACACAGAGTATAAAATAAATTAAATGAAACTGAATGGATTTGAACTAAAACTGTTAATCATTTTTATTAATTTTTTTTCCCGATTTCTTTATAGAACTAAAATTTCTGCAAAAAACATCCACAAAAGGTTTTCCCACGACAGAGAGGAACATTTAAACCGCAGATCGTGTCAGTAATCAATACAGATGAAAGATTACTAAGCAAAAAATACTAACCTCTACACACAACATGTCAGATGTCGGCAATCACTCCAGACTTAAGGGTTAAGCTCCTTAATCTCCTGACCTGCACCGTCACCTACATCCAGTTCAAATAGGACACCCCTTTAACCTGCACCTCTTTAACAAACTAGGGAGCTTCCCTTACACCATCATCAAAATGTCAGCCACATCGCACCACAGTGTTTTCTGACCTCGGATGAAAAAACGCTGCTCTCCCTGTCATCCTACCACTACCACTTTCTGTTGCTTGGAACACTTAACAACTCTCCGAATTCCACGCAGGAACACAGCCCTCTATTTAAGCCCTTCCGACTGCAGCTCTGTTTCTTATCACACAGGAGACGACGTGGGGCTTGGGCTGATCTTAATCGGACCGTATGAGCCAAAGGGACTGTCTTTTGCCAGCGGGGGAAAGTGGTGACGTTCGCAGTTTTCCCAAATCAATTGGGGTTCTCTGGCGGAGACCCTGTCACAGTTTTCGCACAAAGTTTGATCGCGTCTCGTTCGCTGGGACACCTCGTTAGCCCCAAAACTGAGTGGAGAAGAAGGATGGGATCGTCAGTAGAGCCTCATGATGTCTCTTGCCATGATGCCTCTCTTGGAGACGATTCGGGACTGTCCGTTTCATGTGTGTCAACAAAAAACGGGGTGGTTTCATCATTTAGGGATAGGATATAGTTATTAGTCATTAAGTCATATGAGTCTCATATTTAGGTATACTGTAGTCAAAGCTTTATGAGGAAATTAATTAACCAAAAAACCCTGAATTTGCACAATTTTCAATGAAACCCAGGTGATACCAGTCAGCCAAGGCATGTTCGGGGTCCAAACTCTGCTTCCTCAGTTTATCGCTGGTACCTAACCCTGCTTACAAACACTACAAGTCAACAGTCACCCAAATCTTCTCCATCAGTGCGTGCCCACACAACCTTCTCAACCCACTCAAACCACATCCAGGTCTTCGTTGAGTTCACACAACTTAGCTGGATGAGGTGGTTCAGGAGACGGCGTGACTCCTTGTGAACTAAATGAACAAAACGACACTGTCTGCAATCGCTGTCCGCAAGTCCACTGTGTTAGTTCAAGCCTTACTGGTTCCCAAACCTGGTCCTGGAGAACCTCCAAGCCCTGTTTTATATTGTAGCGGTGTCCTGCTCTAATACACCACCTTCGTCCCGATCAGCTGGATCAGGTGTGTTGCGAGCAGGGGGTCCTCCAGGACCAGGGTTGGGAACCTGTGTCCGAAACCACATCAACAAGTCTGGGTGGTCTTAATGAAGACCCTGGATGTGGTTTGAGCAGATTGCAACCGGTGTGTGTGTGTGTGTGTGTGTGGGCATGTATTTACGGAAAACATTTGGGTGACTATTGACTTGGAGTGTTTGTTTAGCAATGTTAGCCTGGTAGCTCCAGCGTCCAGCTAAGGAGGCAAAATTTGGACGGCAGTCACGTTGATGCTGGTGGACTACATCTGGGCTCGGGGGAAAATTGGGCAAGTTTGATTTTTCACCAAACCATTCCTTTAACAGTCATTTTTTATTTTAACAATACCACCTCTCCTATTGAATTCAACCGTTCTGAACTCTCTCTCTCTCTCTCTCTCTCTCTCTCTCTCTCTCTGTGTATGGGAGGTTGGCTCAAACATGTAATCCTTGGATTCACAGGAAAAATGGAGCATTAAGAATAAAGCTCCTCTAACCACGCACACTTATTCTGAAGGTGTTTCAGAGGGTGTAGTAAACCTTGCAGTGGAATAAATGCTTCTATAGGACTACACTCTGTGCTGGGAGAGAGTATCTGTAGGGATGCACTGATATAGGAATAGAGAGTTGATTTCTGACACTTTTCATGCACATATCATGAGATCTTCTGAAGGGGTTCAGATGTTTGGAAGGAAGACGATTGGTAGGAATATGGCCCAAGTTAAATCTCAGTGGAGTTGGATCTAAGCTGCTTTGCCATCAGCAACTGGAGTCAGAGAGAGCACAATTGGCCATGTTCTCTCCGGTGGGTAGATGGCGCTCCCGCCCCTCATAACTGTTTACATCAGCGATGTTGGCCGGCACAGGCGCCTGTCTGCTGGCGTGGCGGAGATGGGGACACAATCAGTGCCACATTGTTGGTAGTTTGAAAAGAGACGATCGTTGACGTTGCATATATCGGATGGGACATGTTAAGGCCTTACCCTCCTACGAGCGGGAGTTACGAGCAGCTGCGCTAACTTTCAGTACTACTTTGGAAGAAAAAGGGGCAAAAAAAAAAAACACTTTAATTAATACAGTTATCTAAATGGATCAGGGTCTGCTCCTGTAATCAGGCATGGTCGATAATTTCCCTGAGCCTGAGAAAAGTTGGTATTGCGTGTCTACAGAACATGTGCGTCAAGCAACTCCTTAAAACCCTCTCCAAAGTGACCTTTTAAACAGTGTTCTGTACTCACAAGATGAGCACTGTCCAAACAGTCTTTCCACTCTCGCGCAACAGCAAAAAAAACTGCTTGTTCATAACTTCTATTAATATGTGGGTATCTGAAAGGAATTTCCAATTTCCGTGGGTTTACACAAGGCCAGTGGGAAATGGTCAGTCTTAAAGATGGACTGATTCATCCCTCCGAAAAGAACATGAAGAGCAGGGTGGGGGGGCGGGGGGGGGGGGGGGGCTCTATAGCTGCTTGCTTGCCTCTATTCAATCATCATATTTGTTGTACAGTGCTTTCAGTGGAAGCAATGACCTTTAGAGTTACTGAGTAAATTGCTCTGTGGTATAAAGGTAAGCCATTAGGCTGAAGATACTCCAGCGTAATCCGTCCAATCAGGCAGGGGCAGAATTCGGAAGGCTATTCGAATATTCACAAGAATAACCTTTATTTTCACCTTATTTTCCATGGCAACACTGCAAAAACGTGTACCTCTTTTTTGACATTTTTTACTTTTTGATATAATGGCAATCTGGCAGTTGTCCTTTACATTGTGTCCAAATTTCATAATAAATAAAGTCTTTTTCCATTGACTTCCATTGATAGTTAAGAAGGTTTTATCCTCCTCCTGTAAAGTTGCCATTTGGAGCACAGCAAATTTTGCACTTCGGTACTATATACTGTAAGCCTTCTCTGTTTTCTTTTAGTTTTCAGCACCATTAGTGTTGGAGTCAACACAATCTGGGAGTGCATGGGATTGTGGTCTAAACAGAGGCGTCAAGCCTACTTGGGCTTGAAATTTAACACGCATTTGCATTCATGGACTCATTACTACAGGTCTTATTAGGGCCGTTGTAATTAGTACAAAGTTAATAACTTTTCCTGAGCAGGGCTGCCAAACAGGGACAAAGCTGGAGAGGCCTGGCACGGCCTATCACTGGTGGATTTTCCCCCTGAAGGGTCTTCGGGGTTGGCCCCTTATGTCAGACAATTAGGACCCGCCAGAACCTGGGTTTCATTTTCTTTGAAGTACGGCTGCCAGGATTACTCTATTAAACTCCCTTTCTGGGTTTAGGTAAATCTATTAAACTCACTTTCTCTGTGAATCAGCCGCAGTTGGCTGAATGGTGATAATGCGAAGTTTAAATTCTGGAGAATTACGGAGAAATATGTAGATGAGTAATATGAAGATGTTTTACTACAGTATCCCAGCCTCCCCTAAACACTGTGCTCTTCAAGAGCATAATAAATCCATCATCTTCAAATAGCAGTTATCCCCTTAGACCCTGTATGTAAGCCCACATTTGTCATAACTACAGTACTGTCATAATTAACATCAGTTTCATAGGCCTCTTAGCATTAAACAGTTTTATTTAACAGTTTTTATTTATTTATTTGAGACAGATGCATGTTAATGAGCTCTGTTCTGATTGGCAGCTTTGTATTGTACCTTCCTCAAAAAGCAGTCCAGGCTGAAACACTCCTAACAATCTCAAACTGAATGGGTCAATGCCAACACAAAACCAATCAACGACTTTGAAACAGGTTGTTTATATTTCTATTCATATTTTTAGATATAATTTCTTTAATATATATATATATATTCATTCATCAATGAAAAAATATTAATTTAACATCCCTTTTATAATAATCAGTATATTAAAACTATTTTTTTTAAATGATATAAAAGACTTTACTCTCCAAAATAATCAGAAGATTACTGGACTACTGACTTGACTGCTAGCGACAGCCCTTCTCTGAACATGTCCAGAATCAGCATCAAGCTGAGCCCTTCTCGCCGGAGCTGTATTGCACTTCATCTCAGTAATCTAATGCCAGCGTTGTAACTCTGGAGGCAATGACTCAGTAAAATCACACAACCTTGTCAAAACTAATGAAGGGGGAATGCTTTTGGTTTTGTATTGCTTTCTAAAAGGCTGCAGGAGGGACAGGGCGGTCAGGCTGGAGCTCCCGGCTCCGTTCCTCCAGATGAACTTGTTAATTGCGTGCTGATCCCGGGGGGCAAAGAGGTGGAAAGCCAGCACCTTTTGTTTCTGCCCGACCTAACCCCCCCTCCAAAAGGCCTTATAGCTGGGCATCCTTTCCTGCCAAGGTTTGCACTTTATCATTCCACAGCATTTGGCTTCCCTTTGGCAGGTGGCAAAACGAGGCTGCGGGCACTGCACTTGGCAGCCTCCTCTCGGAGCCAGGATGCCAACTGCCGAGGCTCCTCGCCCGTATGGTGGCCGCTGGGGCGCGCGGGCCTCTGCCTGGCAAGGCCGCCTTTTCACGCCAGGCACAAATGAGATTGGCGCTGAGCGGCAGGCGCTCCTCGGGGCGAGGCGGGTGATATATGGCCCCCCAGCTGTGGCCTGGGCGGAAGCGGGACGGGGCAAATGCGGTAGATCCCTCAACCTTGCCAGTTTGGGAGAACGCTCTGTCCCGAACAGCGGGGAAGGCAGGCTAACAGCACAGGAAAGTGGACACAGTGTGCAAACATAAAAACCTGGCTGAGACAGCGTGTTTGTTCTTCACATACACACACACACACACATACAAAGCCACACACACACAGACGCTCACAGCAGCACACACATCACATTCACACTCACCCCAGGTTTAAAACAGCTACCTGAATTTACTACAGTGATAACCTCAGTCAATAAGACTCTCAGCTTCAGCCGTACGCAGTTTCTGCTGGAACTGGTCTATAAAAGAAAAGGTATAGGTGCTGAGCTATACATCATGGCTATGCAGCTGACATACTGGTATACTGGTGTCACACAGTCTGCTGGTGATGATGGATTCCAAAACCTGGGGATGTGCCGGTATCAGCGGGTCCCATTATGGCAATATTACGAACTGAAGTTCCCGAAATAGTCGGGATTTATGTTTTCATAAGCATAACTTTTAAGACTAATGCATGTAAATGACCTCTGTTGTTAACAAAAACTGCGGATATATGATTATATCAGAATCATATCGGTATTAGCTGATTAACTGCTTACAAATGTTACACTTAGTTCAATATTTGATGGCTGGGATTTGATATAATAGTAGGTTTTTATTATTTTTAAAATATTTTTATGATTAGTTTTTAATATTTATCACAATATTTTATTTAAAAAATGCTGATTATGATGAATTTAACATTAAAATTTACGTTAAAATAACGTTAAAATTTTTATTTAATCTCTGTAATGCTAAACCAGTTGGGACAGATATGTACATAAAAAATATTGCATATCAACATCGGTCCAGAATTCAATATTGGTGCATGCCTAGCAAAAACTTCAATGTACAAAACAGTTCAAAATATACCAATTTGCTGTATGTCCCTTCTGGAAAAGCAAATTAGGTCTGGACAGTTAATCAAAAATTAAAACCTAAAACTGACACTCAAAACCTCTAACCAAATTCATCTTGCTCATATCAGTTGTAAAATTTTATATATTTATATAATACAGTTAATATTTTCCCCACTGTGTGTGTTCATTTACTGTCCATTTAAAAACAGTCTACTATGTGTGTGTGTGTGTGGTCAGAGTAGACAGTGTGACTTTCATGTACAGTCATGAAAAAAACATGGAGAAGAACTAGAACACCAAGCCAACAGAGCAACTTCAGTTCATTACACCAATCGTTCGGTAATCGTGATCGAGGTAAAATGTTACTAAAACTAATCGTGATACTGATTTGAGTTCATATCGCCCAGCACTACTGCAAATATGCCCCGTTTAGTGTCATCAAAACAGGTTTGAGAAAATGTTTATGTAGAGATATCGTCATATAATGTACATGAAAAATATCAAATGTCAACATCGGCCTGGAATTCCAGCATCGGAGCACACCCAACAAAAATATAACTACGATGATACTTTAGGTTTTAAGACATTCTTTTAATATCAGACATTATATTAGTATTTTTAGTATTAGTATTTAGTCAATGGATGTCAAGGTAAATAGATTTATTATTTATTCATTTCATCATGGAATAGTTTAAAAACATTTTAAAAGATATAGGAATAGTTTTGCAGGACAGCAACAATACAGTAGTAGAGACTAGGCTGCATGGGTTAATTTAGTGCAAATTTAAATATCATTTAATACATTGCTGTATATACCACAACATATTAGGGGTGGGCAATATGATGATATTTTTTCATATTATGATATTTTTCTACACATATTGAGGATTTCGTCACACTCATCATCTGCACATTTCATTATCAACAGGGTCATTAGTCTGGTTTAACTGGATGTAGTGCAGCACATTCTGAATAAAAATCACTGTACTATCACTGCAGTATCTGAGTAGTAGTTTTTGAGAATCTCACACTACTGATGCATTTTGCCTGTGATCATGTGTATTGTGTATTGTAAGTATCGTGATATCTTGATAATATAATATCAATATATATAATATCGTGATATTTTTTTAGCATATCGCCCACCCCTACGATATACCCGTAGCATTACTGCTTTTTGGAGCTTCATCGCAAAGGTGCATTAAGCCTCACTGGTGCAAATTATGATAACTATATTATTATTTAATTATACGAATAAACATCATGTCTGACCTCGGCTTTACCTGGTCAAAACCTGATCCTGAACAGCTGAACTCCTTCCTATTTCCTTACTATTTAACAGTGGCCTTGCACATTTCTACACAAGTATATCAAATGAATGATGTGGGACAGGGGTGTCTGCTGGGAAAGAACATGTTTAAGGCCAAAAAAGGTGCTATTGAGTAATTCAATAATTCCTCCTGGGCTTTCCATAACGCACCTCGAAATGAAAAGAAAGTCACGATGAATGACTGAACTTAATTGCAAAGTCTTCTCTCCAGCAACCGAGACCAAAGCCAAGTAATACGACCTCATTTACTCTGCTCACAAATATCAGTAGTGACAAATATGGAACTGATATTCCAGCCTTCTGAATCATCTAATTATGGAAAGAAAAAAACCCAACACATCCAGCATAACTAGGCCCAGTGAGGGTAGCAATTATCATCACGAAACAAGATTTGCACAAACACACCTCAAACTGGGTCTGGAACGTCTGACTCAGGTGGAAGGCAGGCGTAATTGCGCCAGCCGCGCAATCAAACCGCCGTGTCGACGCAGCAAAGCGCCCTGCCTCGCCGACCAGCACGCTTAACCCACGGCTCCGAATACGGGGTTCATTCTGCACCCCACCACATCTGCCTTGATTAAATCCAACACATGTTCGAGCCCAGAACAACACGGGGGGACGTCAGATCTAAATCAATACTGCTGCTGAACTTCAGCCTCGGGCTACAAAATAAGGCGGCGAGCAGGATCATTATTAAATTGGAAAAGGAGCAAATCAGGGGTGAATTATTACGTACGGCATGCTTCTGGATCACACGCATCACTCTGCAGATACACAATGTTCATGGAAAGCGTGTTCTTTGTTAGGATTTTCAGCAGCATTTTTTCAAGCCGCCCTCTCAGAGGCTAAACCTCAAACTACCTCCAAAATGGCAAAGAACAAAACCCTTAAACCTTCTTTTAATGAAAGTCAATGACAAATAAAATGAACCTGGAGCATTTCTATTGGTCCATTTATTCTGAAACGTGATAAATAATTACTGGATTCCATTTATGTCAGAGGATCCAAAAATGGGGGAAAACCTTCTTAACTTTCAATGGAAGTCAATGTTAAAATATTTCAGTCCGTTTGAAGCATTTCTATTGGTCCATTCATTATGAACCTTTGACACAGAGTGAGGAATAACTACTGGATTCAAATTATGTCACAATTCCAATTTTACAAGAGAGGGAAAAAACGTATTTACTTTTAATGTTATTTTGTTATTACTATGACAAAATCACAATATTTTTTTTGTATGGAAGCAACCAAATACACCCATTTTTCTGTACTTAGTACATCTAAATATTTCTGCATGAGAAAGTAATATGTAGGAGTATTCCATAAAGCATGGTAATAACATTGTTGTCTAGTTGGAAATTCTTGGAAATCATAAGTAGATATATAGATATTGCATGGGGCAATAAAATTATCACACAATATCACACCATATCTGTCTAAACTACTATTAATAAACAACCAATCTGTAGCTCCCTCTGAAAGCCACTGGTTTCACACTGATAAGCACATCGAAAGTAGCCTGAAGCTTAACAGGTCAAAGTGAATTTCCTAAAAATGTAGTTTTCTCAACAAGTACAACAAATGGAAGTCAATGTACAAAATATTTTTCGTTTGTTTAAAATTTAAAGATTTTGAGATTCCTATTGGTGCATTCATTAAACACAATGTAGAGAACAAGAGCCAGATTTGTGTTACATTAGAAAGTGGAAAACAGCAAAAATTGAGATAAAGTTTTTGCATGAAAGCAACCAAATACACCCATTTTTCTGTACTTAGTACATCTAAATCACTTCAAATAAAAGCCAATGAGGAGATATTTCTGTATGAGGTTGTAAAATGTAGGAGAATTCCATAAAGCATGGTAATAACATTGTTGTCTTGTTGGAAATTCTTGGAAAATATAAGTAAATATATAGATATTGCATGGGGCAATAAAAATCATGCAAATCCATGCCAACTTTTTAGGAAAAAAAGCTTAATTTCTTTTTCAATTTCTTGATGTTTTTGTTATTACTATGACAATATCACACCATATTTGTCCAAACTACTTTAAATAAACAACTGATCTGTAGCTTCTTCTGAAAGCCACTGGTTTCACGCTGATAAGCACATCGAAAGTAGCCTGAAGCTTAACAGGTCAAAGTGAATTTCCAAAAAAAGCACAGTACAGTAATAATCCACTCAATTAATCTCAATGAATCAATTAATCTCTAAAAACCTAAACTCGAGTTCCAGGTTTTAGTGCAGCTGACTCCAAACTGAGCTGCATCCCTCTGAACACACACCAGAGCTCAGTACTGAGATGCTTCAGGGAAACAGGGCCCTGAACAGTCATCAAATGTGGCTCATTTGTTCAAGAACAATACAGCTCACCACAATCTGTCAATCCAACCTCGGCTGGAAACGAGGCTCGACGTGGATTCCCCACTCCACACACAAAAGTACTAACGAACCGGAGCTTCCTGATTGGTTCTATTCTCCAGAACTCTCTGAGTCTCCAGGCGAGAACAGCAACAGATAGGCCTTTCCAGAACCATTTAAATGATAAAAATTAAACACGATGCATAAAAGACATCAAATGGGGACAAAGCAGAGCACCTCAATTAGAAAAAAAAAAAAAAAAGCAGCGGCAAAGACATGTTCCCTCTAAAAGCTATCGGGCAAAGGTGAACAGCTTGAAAAGTCTAAGTAGGTACTCAGCGAGCTTATTCTACACATCACAATGCAGGTGGTAAAAGCGCTGTGATTTTCTACTATGAGCACAAGGAGACAGGGGAACAAGAGGAGACAGACAAGAGGACAAAATAAGGGAGGCACTGATAAAGCAAGGCGAGGAAGAAAAAAAGAGCAGAAAGTGAAAGAGGGAGACAGTGAAATTGTAGGGAAACTCATTCAACGGAAGCTAACAAAGAAGTGCCAGAAACCTTCCCGGCAGCGGCTCATCGGCACGCGCGCCGTCCACGGCGGGCAGTGCGTCAAACTGGGCGAGGGACATTAAGTGGGCCTTTGGTGATCCGATGCTTTCGGATAGACTTTACAGATGACGACCACCATGGAGCTTTAGGAAAGGGAAGGAGGGGGGGGGGGGGGCAGTGCAGACAACGGGACCCTAAATTCAGCCACATGGTGGAGCTATGTATTGTTGTGGAATGTGCAAAGTGGAGGGTTTATGACAGGGTGATATCTAAAGCAAGGTGCCAGTGGTATGTATATGGACATGTGTAAGCTGGATGTGTGTGTGTATAAACACATGTATGTATATATGCCAATATTTCTTGGCCAAAAGCCCTGAATAAATGAATGGAGTAAGCCTGGCCCACACACACATCTATTTAAACTAGGCCTGTAGATCTATAAATATAGATAAAATATAAAGAGATTAAGAAAGAATACATTTAAAACACTTATTTTATTATGTATTATTTATTATTTATGTTCTTATATCTTAAGTATGGTATTATATAGCTTATAATTGTATTATTTATACACATTGTTTTATATACAAGTGTATATTTGCGTGTATAAGAACAAGGTTATTATATATATGAAGGACATAGTGAGACAAGGTATATATTTATACTGTATATATGTATATATATATACTGTAAACTGTAAGACCTATATATATACTAGGTTATTATTGTAATATGTCTCACTATATATATAACTATATATATTATATTATATATAATTAAATATAGTTATTTAAAGCATATAATTGTATAATACTTTACGATACGTAAACAATTAGAAGTTGGTTATAGATATATATATATATCTATATATATATAGCATATAACTATATAACTTATACACATTATTTATATATATATATACGGTATTAAATGGCATATAATTGTAAAACTTATACACATTGTTTATATATATGTATGTATATATATATATATATATATATATATATGTCATGAGCCAAAGTGAGACATGTTACAATAATAATCTAGTTATATATATATATATATATATATATATATGTCTTACAGTTATTATTGGGTTATTATTATAAATAGATACCTATACCTTGTCTCTCTATGTCTAAATATATTATGTACTAAATATACAATGTACTATAGCCTACTTAGTACATAGACACTACAGTGTATACCCCAGCCTTGCTTTACAGTGCATTACTACACACACTTCTGCACTTCCAGACAGCTGTGTAATAATTCTGCTGCATGTGTGAAACCTGAGCATTTCTCCTTCACCACACAACAGCCGAAAATCTCAGACCTCAGAGAGGCTTTGTCTCTCCACTAAAGTGCAGAAACCCTCCAGCAGCCTGAAGACTGAGCTCTGCACGCAGGCACACAGGAGACGGGCTCGCGCTCAGCAGATCTACAGCAACTTCAGCCGCCTGAATAAAGCGCGAGGGAAGGGCTCAGGGGCACAACGGGAAAGTCGGCCAGCAGCAGGAGAACTACGTGGACTGCCGGTGGGCTGAGGGGGGACGGGGAACTTGTGCCGGCAGTGTGAGGTGGCAGTCTCTCAGTCCGTCTCGCAGCCTGGAGCGGCCAGCTTAGTTTCCCACAGAAACCCAAAACCCTACAAATACGAGATTCCAACACAGGCAGCGCGAATCCCCCAAGGCTCTGGGTTTGCATTTTGGGGATGCCACAAGCCAACCCCCCCCCCCCCCCACCTCTCAGCAGCCAGCAGCGGGACCACGTCAGTTCGGCGTCTCGCTACAAATTCGCGCAGCTCCGCCACGACAAAGACATTTCCAGGTAAACAAGGCGAGCAACTGAGCCGCTTACCACTGCTGCTCCAGCTCCCAGTCCCTGAAGAAGTCAAACTCGAATAGGTCCATGGCTCGTCCCCGCCGTGTGAGTCGGTAAAAGGGTAACCGGTGGCCGTTGAGCGTCTGCGTCAGCCTGCATGCAGGCACGGTGTGTGTGCGCGCGCGTGTGTGTGTGTGTGTGCGCGTGCGTGCGTGTACCGCTGCGAACTACGACTAGCTGTATTGTACAGCAGCCCGTCTCTATCTCTCTCTCTCTCTCTCTCTCTCTCTCTCTCACACACACACACACACATACACACGCACACTGACGAGCCACCGTATGAGGAGAACCTCAACGCTACAGCTCCCACGGCCCACCTGTATTCAGGCACGCCCCGCCCCCCCCCTGCGCGGCGATTGGCCAGCACCGGCTCATGTCCTGCACTACAAGTGGCTAGCAGCGTGAAGCACCAGCCAATCACGGCGCGGCTGCGCGAATACGGGCGTTATAAGAAGGAACGCGAAAGAACGAGACTGGCGCTTCCAATTGGATAACATAACGGACCACGTAGCTCCGCCTCCTTTCGCTGTCAAAAACGAACGGAGGGGGCGGGGCGGCGTGACGTCACGCACCTGCACATGTAGCTACAGTCAGGTATGATGATGATGACGATGATGATGATGATGATGATGGGGTTAAACTTCCACAACGATATTTATTGTTTTTTTTTAATGTATTTAAAAATTCTTCTAATTTTCTTCAGTCATTTTGCTTTTCTTAGAGAATAAATGACACTCTATAATTACCTGTGAGCCAAATCCACTGGTGTTATACAGGTGACAGGTAACATACTGTAGATATGTGGTGTCTAACTCTATTATATATCATATTCATATCATATTATATCGTATATCATATCATATTTTCACTCACTAGTAATAGAAAATTTCTGTCCTTGTCCTTGTTCTGTTCCAGCACTGGAAATGAGGGGAGCAGGGGGGTCATGCCCCCCTCAAAAGAACAAAGGGACTACCTGTAAGAGATGTAAAATTAATTACTATTACTATTTAAAAAAGTATCATAAATATTGTTAATTATAGAAGTATGCATTAAAATTGGACAATAACAGCAATAATAATAATTATTATCATTATACATATAATATAATTATTATAGTATAATTATTATAATAATATAATTATATAATTTATAATTAAGATATATATATATATATAATTATAATAATAGTTATAATTGTAGTAATAGTAAAAACAACAACAATAATATATTGTTATAATAATATAATAGTAGTAATAATAATAATAATATATATTTTTTATTATCCCATTTATGTTTTAACATAATTTTTTCCAGAAAATTAAAATTGCATGGAAAAACTAGTTTACTCTCATTAAAAATCTAAGCACTTCAAACACTCTGACTGTATATCACATTGCATAACTTTTTTATATCCAATAAATCTTGGAGTAAAAATACCTATTCTGATAAAAATAATATATACCAGCCTTCATATATAACCTTCATTCGCAAGCCATTTATTCATTCAGAGAGCATTTCAGAAATCAAACCCCGGAGCTTTAAATAGCACTAAAATCAGGTTTCCCACCCCATTCTGTTCCACGTCTGTTTAAATTGTGTAATAGCTTCTTGCTACAGGTCACAAAGTCAGACCCTCCACAAGGGGACCTCCCTGAGACCTGTGCCGAACCTTGGTCTGTTCAGAGGACGGTGTAACGGTGTCCTTCACAGACCACATTATGAGTAACGTATTTGCTTACTGAAGCATCAATATCATGATCAGTAGATCTAAAACGAGCACATGTGCTCATTCTAAAGTCTGCTAGCCTGGATATCCCACAGATTACTACCAGCTTAGAGGCTGGTCTCACCTCAGCGTCGGATTTTAGTCAGTTATGGCCGCTCTTTAATGGGTGAAACTGGGAACTCTCTTGGTCTTCCCCACTTAGGGTGCTGGGAATGGCTCCAGTGCATCTGAATGTTCTTCTGAGCTTCATCAGCTCGTTGGAGGCTTTGAGATTTCAGACATGTACTAATGTTGTTATTATTCTAAATATGTAGTTTTTATATATTAGTATATTAATTAAAAATTGATATATTAAGTATATTATATTAAAA
The DNA here is from genome assembly GCF_030463535.1 of Salminus brasiliensis. NCBI lineage: Eukaryota > Metazoa > Chordata > Actinopteri > Characiformes > Bryconidae > Salminus > Salminus brasiliensis. The sequence continues at coordinate 29,317,583 of NC_132896.1, read as the reverse complement.
ATATTAGTATATTTTTAATACACTGTATATTATTGCTTTGCCATAATAGGCATACTAATGAACACCAATTAAACCACAGTGGATTAATAGGGGCCTTGCTGAGCTATTAAATATATAATGCTTAAAAGTTTTATCAATTTTAATAAGGCTTTAAACCTGAGTAACCATTAATACATAAACGGTTATTCAGACTGTTTTGATGTGGATTGATTCATTGCTTCTCTGTATATTGTGTCTGTAAATGATATGTAGAGTAGCTGTATATTGTGTATTGTCTGTAGATGATATGTAGAGTAGCTGTATATTGTGTCTGTAAATGATATGTAGAGTAGCTGTATATTGTGTATTGTCTGTAGATGATATGTAGAGTAGCTGTATATTGTGTCTGTAAATGATATGTAGAGTAGCTGTATATTGTGTATTGTCTGTAGATGATATGTAGAGTAGCTGTATATTGTGTCTGTAAATGATATGTAGAGTAGCTGTATATTGTGTATTATCTGTAGATGATATGTAGAGTAGCTGTATATTGTGTATTGTCTGTAGATGATATGTAGAGTAGCTGTATATTGTGTATTGTCTGTAAATGATATGTAGAGTAGCTGTATATTGTGTATTGTCTGTAGATGATATGTAGAGTAGCTGTATATTGTGTATTGTCTGTAAATGATATGTAGAGTAGCTGTATATTGTGTATTATCTGTAAATGATATGTAGAGTAGCTGTATATTGTGTATTGTCTGTAAATGATATGTAGAGTAGCTGTATATTGTGTATTATCTGTAAATGATATGTAGAGTAGCTGTATATTGTGTATTGTCTGTAGATGATATGTAGAGTAGCTGTATATTGTGTATTATCTGTAAATGATATGTAGAGTAGCTGTATATTGTGTATTATCTGTAAATGATATGTAGAGTAGCTGTATATTGTGTCTGTAGATGATATGTAGAGTAGCTGTATATTGTGTATTATCTGTAAATGATATGTAGAGTAGCTGTATATTGTGTATTGTCTGTAAATGATATGTAGAGTAGCTGTATATTGTGTATTGTCTGTAGATGATATGTAGAGTAGCTGTATATTGTGTCTGTAAATGATATGTAGAGTAGCTGTATATTGTGTATTGTCTGTAAATGATATGTAGAGTAGCTGTATATTGTGTATTGTCTGTAAATGATATGTAGAGTAGCTGTATATTGTGTATTGTCTGTAAATGATATGCAGAGTAGCTGTATATTGTGTATTGTCTGTAGATGATATGTAGAGTAGCTGTATATTGTGTCTGTAAATGATATGTAGAGTAGCTGTATATTGTGTATTGTCTGTAAATGATATGTAGAGTAGCTGTATATTGTGTCTGTAAATGATATGTAGAGTAGCTGTATATTGTGTCTGTAAATGATATGTAGAGTAGCTGTATATTGTGTATTGTCTGTAAATGATATGTAGAGTAGCTGTATATTGTGTATTGTCTGTAAATGATATGTAGAGTAGCTGTATATTGTGTATTGTCTGTAAATGATATGTAGAGTAGCTGTATATTGTGTATTGTCTGTAAATGATATGTAGAGTAGCTGTATATTGTGTCTGTAAATGATATGTAGAGTAGCTGTATATTGTGTATTGTCTGTAAATGATATGTAGAGTAGCTGTATATTGTGTCTGTAAATGATATGTAGAGTAGCTGTATATCGTGTATTGTCTGTAAATGATATGTAGAGTAGCTGTATATTGTGTCTGTAGATGATATGTAGAGTAGCTGTATATTGTGTATTGTCTGTAAATGATATGTAGAGTAGCTGTATATTGTGAATACTAGAGAGACACTGACAGCAGGAAGCAAATTCCTTGTGTGTGTGAACATACTTGGCCAATAAATCTGTCTACAATGCAAAATAAACACAGAACCTAGATGTGTCATCTGAGGTTTTATCCAGTATGTAATGTTGATCATGGTAAAATAGTTAATAATAATAGTTCATGTTAATAAGTTAAAAGTTTCCTCTGGATACTATTTTGCACTAACCCTGAATGCATCCCTCCGGCATAATGGATTTTTTTTAAAATACTTTGTATGCCAATATTTTTACTCCACATGTGCAATGCATCAGACTGATACACCAGGCACAGTATTCAGAACTTTTTATGTAATGATTTTTTTGAGAGGAAGCTTTTTGTGGGCATTAAACTCTTTAGATGTCTGGGTCCTTTCATCACCACTGTGAATAATTACTTAAAGCATTTTAAAAGCACTGTGATATTTTACCAGTTGCTGACTTGTATGCTATTCAATAAAAACTCTCTTTGCAACTGAATGATGGATTTAATACATTTAGAATAGTAGTCAGAACTCATTTGTGCTCTATAAACATTGAGGCTAAAATAACCTTGTGATTACAGAATGGAGAATTTGTATGGAAGTATGAAAGGTTTTAAGCATCACAAAATCTTTATTCACAAAGCATTTACTAAAAAAGAACAAAAAAAAAGAAGCTCTGGAGCTTTAAACCTCGCTAATATTAGGTTATTGTTTTCATTTCATGCCAATCTAAAACCAGTGAATACTGTTTTCATTATACATCTTATTTTGTCACACAAAAAACAGGGTAGGTCTAGCTGTAGGTCTTTATATTATGTACATAATACATTTCATGATGAATGGACCAGTAGAGATGCTCTAAAATGTTTTTACACTGACGTCCATGGAATGGTAACTTATGAAACCCTAAGTTAATGATTCAGTTATTAATCATGAAGAGGAAACTACTGTTGTAGTTATGTAGTTATTTAGTAACTGTTGTGTTTACCAGATTTTGTGGAGTCCCACAGAGTTCTATTTTAGGGCCTATGAAAGTGATGACACTTGCAAGTGATGTTAATGAAGTGTGGGCTTAAATGCAAAGGGTTATCTATCTATCTATCTATCTATTCATTGCCGGGCAGCCAACACCCTCTGAGGAAAGCACCGGGTCCCCAGCTTCACCACACCATCTAACAGATTTCTGTAGCGGCCAACATTGCATTAAAGTGATGAAGTACAGAGCGCCATCTACCCACTTGGAGAGACCTCGTCAAAGGACTCCAGTTGCTGAGGATAAAGGGTTTAAAGGGTCAAGAAGATTTTAGGTTTTTGGTTTTCCTGTAAAGTTGCCAGTTTTGGAGATATGATTTGTCTCATGGCCCTTTAAAACAACACAATTCCATTCTAACAGTAAAACTATTCACTACATTTACGGCGGCTACAGTCAAAACACCCCAAAAACACTAAATTTCAGAGGCAGCTGCACCTGTTAATGCAGAAGAGAGACACACTCTGACAAAACTGTTCCACAAGTTTACCTATTTATTTCCCTGATAGCACAACAGCAGCATTACACACATGAACACACTGTCAGGAACCTGTCTGCTCCCATTACTTCACGATATGAATGTTCAGCTGCCTCCTTATAAAGATCATGTTGTCAGAAAACAAGCCTCGACAGAGGCCCACATATGTTTGTTGTTGACATCATAACGATTTGGAGGGAGGCATATGGCGGTCATGGTTCATGCGGTATATTACAGAAACACATTTCTCTATTTCTCTCCCTCTCTTTTTCTTTCTCTCTCGCTCTTTTTTTTTGTGCATACTTTACATTGCCTCAGGGTGCCCTCTTATAATTCATAGCAGAGACTACAAAACTGATATTAATCTTACCTTGAAATAACACAGAGGGGCTAGGAGAGATAAATTTCTGAGGCAGAATGGCTTCCCGGACGTTACACGAATGGATGCTTTGCTGATGGATTCCACACCGGTCAGGTAGCGCACGGAGGATACTGCTGTAGCTAACAATAGCTCAAACCGCTACAGTGCGGACGCCTGCCCCTGTCACCTTGCCTTTGCCACAAAAAGAGGACAAACCTGACAGTTACTGCCCTCTGCGAGTGGCCAACGATAAAGCTAATCCGATAAACGTGCAATGAGTGATGTTTCGATCCATTTACTTTACAGGCCCTCCTTGAAGGGACCCTTACTGTAAGGTGATGTTTCTGTTTTGCAGGTGCAGAGGTGACCGTTACACATGTATCCATCCATGTGCTAGAGTTTGACCAAAAATCACATTCACACAGTTTCCCTGTGATATGCAGGTCTACATGTACAGCTCACCACTCGCTACCATAGAGTACAGGATTCCCCCTTAACCTGCTGCTGAGCTGACTACATACAGGTAGTTCCTCCCCCAGTAAATACCAAGATCCGCCCAGGTAAAAACAAAGATACAAAGTCCACCATTACTCAACATAATCATCATCAAGGATGCATACTCAATCATGATGTCATCAACAGTTATGGTGTATTTACATTTCCTTCCCCTTTACAGGTTCTAACCCCTCATCCAGGTACGTAAACTCACTTTTTTTCACCAGTCTACTGATAAAAAAGGTAAGTATATGCAACAGTGTCTATTGGTAATGGGTAAGGGGTTCCTTCATTACATCTACATCATTACCTACATCATTACATCCCCCTGTGTAGCAAATATACCTTCAGGATCATGTTGATGCTCCACTGACAGTAACAGGGAGAATGGCACCTGCTACTGCACTATGGAACTATGGTGGAGCTGCACGAGACCTCTACAAATCTGCGTAACACTGCGTAACCCGAGCCATATTGGTGTAAAATCCTGTATTTTTTCTCTACTGCCTCAGTCCACAGGGTCATTTGCCCTTTCTGTGTCTTTTAACCGCTTAAAAATGGGAACAACACAAAACAACCTACCAGGCAGTGGGAAACTAAGGACAAGCGTGAACCACACAGAGACTACACAACACTGGGGGAGAGAGCTGGGGAACCAGCTGCTGAACCATAAACGTCTAGGCCGACCAAACCTGGAGACGCGAAGAGGAAGAGGGTCGCCTAGCTGGAGCGAGAGTCGCAGATATATCCCGGGAGCGAAAGAGCCTTGCTAAACCCGACGATAGAAGCAAGGTCTGCTAGAGGACCTGAACTGTGAACCAAACTGGCCTAAACAAACAATGATCTGAGTCACAAGCCTTTCGGGCTACCTCGAGGCTTTGAACCTACATCCAATTCTCTGTAGCCGAGCTCCTTAGTACCCCCAGCCTCAGGTGAACCACATTAACTAAACAAGACGTGATGAACCGGAATCGAACACATGAACATCAACAATCACTGAATCAAACATGAACGGAAACACAACAAAAGTCCTCATGTGAGCCTGTGGGCGGCAGCTCAGAATCGCCCCAGGGGAGGGTGCGATACAGAGGGTCTGACAGTGCTGAGTTTGAGGTCCTCTTTTGCACAGTAAAAGCCACGGCTATGAGATCTGATTCACCTAGCAACCCCATACTCCCATAACTAGTAAAGTCTGGAGGTAATGTGATGCTCTCCAGCTTAACTGGAGCTTTCTCTAGTAGGCTCAGCGGTTAGAGCGCCGGGCTATCGATAACAAGGTTGTGGGTTCGATTCCCGGGCTTGGCAAGCTGCCACTTTTGGGCCCTTGAGCAAGGCCCTTTACCCTCTCTGCTCCCCGGGCGCTGGAGTTGGCTGCCCACCGCTCTGGATGTGTGTACTCACTGCCCCTAGTTCACTAGTATGTGTGTGTTCACTACCACAGCTGGGTAAAATGCGGAGGACACATTTCGCTGTACATTGTACAGTGACAAACACGTGCACCCTTACTTTTGTATCCACATTTTAGGGGGGTTCGAAATTGGACGTTTTTCAGTACTGTTTTAGTCATGGCAATTTTTTTTAAGGTGACAACAGTGTTTGAGATTCACGGTGTGTCACTTCCATCTACTGAACTATATCAAGGTTCTAGGGCACCTTTAATGCTGCTCAGATACACTTATTTAGTTGTTGGTGGAAAATCACAAAACCATGAACCAGATAAAAGACTGGAGGATCTGGACAGGCTACTTAGGTGTCTGAGAGCTAGTGTAATCATGCGTGCATGCATTCATGTGTGTGTATGTGTGTGTAAACACACAGGCGCTGAAGGCTGCTTGTATGTTCCTTCAAAGAATTTTCATGGTAGACGCTTTCGAGGAAATTGTAAGAAATTCTCATACTAATCTGTTTATCCAGGTCTATTTCACCTCAGCTAAATAAATCCTGGAACACAAAGACTGACAAAGCATGTCTGATCTTCCTATTGACAATCCTGTCTAAATACCTACAGAGCCACGTTATCAGTTATCAATAAAATGTACAAAGAGTGAAGACGGGGCCTAGAAGAGCATCATCACATCACTGAAACCTTGCCCCAGAGTAATTCCAGTGGAAAATCCCACAAGTGCATTCAGAGTCAAAGAGGTTTTTGTAGTAAACAGCATTCTCTGACAGCTGAACATAAACATGAAGGACGAAGAGCCGCCTGCTGGGCTTACCCTGGAGAACAGTATAGCGCTGCTACCAGGAGAAGGTATCCAATGACCTGAAATGACTGCATCAGCAAGTGAAGTGATGCATTATAGTACGTGGCCATGACTACGTGGCAGCAGACCTGAGAAGTGTAGACGAACACGCTTTGAAAGGCAAGCGTACGTTCGTTAGTAATTGCTAGTGCACCAAAAGTGCCTTGAACTGAGTCAGAAGCTTAATGCTTAATGCCCTTCGCCTTACATGTACCACTATGAATGCAAACATGAGTCACGCATACTAATGTACAACTGTGTGTGTGCGTAATGTAGGCCAGATACGTACATAGCTTCTGTACGTTCTTGTATGACCATGATTCAGGCACATATGTATGAGTCTGTTAACAATGCCGGGATTCTATTTGATAGACCTTGAAGCTTCAGTAAAGCTTTTCTGTGGTAATGGCTTTATAAAAACTGACCTGAGTTTTGCCCAGGCCTTTAACAGAACCAAAAAGGGAAAGAAAACCTCTGAAATTATTAAATAAAAATTATTTATTTAGTGGTTTTGTTCTACCATCACTACATTACTTCATTACCATCATTACAGTACTTCATATGAATGTATGTAATACTATATTCTATACATTCTATAGTCCTAAGTGTATATGATTATTTAATAACACACATTACATTGACCTAGAGCTGAGCAATAAGGCGACATTTTATCGTATCGTGATACATTTTGTTATTGTGATACACAATATTCTTTTCTAAGAAAATGGAAGATACTGTTAGTGCTTAATAAACACTGATCAGCTGCAGGTTTCATTACTAACAGTGTAATTAGACTGGTTTAATTAGATGAAAAGCAGCAGATGTTGAGTATAAATCACTGTGTTCAGTACGGGGAAGTATCTGAATGGTAGTTTATAAGAATCTGTCGCTACTGATGTTTTTAGTCTGTGATTTACATTATTGTGATAAATATCATCTATCACAAAAAAGTCTTTAAATATTGTGATATTTAAGTATAGTATTTTTATCGCCCAGCCCTACATTGACTATTACCTTAGGAATACTCCATGTGCTAACCTCAAACTAGCATTCACACGGCACAAAATAATTTTGTGGATTATCATTTATTAAAAACTGAATAGGAGACTCACTCAATATTACGACAACAAATTTGATGAATAATTAAGATACGAAACTGTAATGTGTCAGTTAAACTATACCTAAAAGAAACACCAGGCATTATTAATCGTGGAAATGATTGTACTTAGTATTATTATACAAAATGGATTCAGGAAAGATTGTTTTTAGAAAAATTACAAAAGGATTATATGGGATACACAGAGTGTACCCCCAATTCTAATTCCAATTCCAAAGGTGTGCATTGCTTGTTCAAGTGATTTAATATATCTATCTATATAGATAGATAGATAGATAAAATCACTTGGACAAGCGATGCACACCTTTGGACAAAGTCAAAAAACCTTTGTGTTGAATAAAACTACTACGATAAATAGTGGGCTTCCTTCAATAAAAATCTGGAAAATTTCAAAATGAACACATTGAAATACAAACGTTTAAAAAAAAAACTGTTTACTGCCCAGACAAACAGCTTTTTTGACCTTTTTGAACTTAATCTTGGATTTCCCACACAAATAAGCAGATTTGGAGTGGACAAAACATTTTTTGTACAGATGAGACCAAAACAGAACATTTTTGACCAAAATTCTAAACACTATGTGTGGCACAAGCTTGACATTGCTCATTCCTCAGCAAACATCCTCCCAGCAGTGAAACATGGGGGTGGCAGCATCATAAGAACTTCGTTCCCGAACATTGTGCAAAGCTTAAAGTTGTTTTTGCACCAAAAACTGATTCTACTTTATTTACTCTGATACTCTATTTTTTTTACATATCCTGACAGCAGACTGGTAGGATATCAGCTCTGGCCTTTCTTGTACACTATATACTGGACACCAGTCCAGTTTGTTGTCTAGCCGAACACCCAGGTATTTTACTACAGTTGTTTTAAGAAGGATATGAGAGCCAACTATATTGTTTATGGCACCAATTATTATTAATTATTTGTAGTAGAAGCTGTATTAGTACTGTTGTTATTGATATAAGCATGTTATATAGGTAATAGTGTTTATTATTGAGCCACAAATACATGAAATGTATGAAAGACTAACTTATTTTATGTAATGCTTTTTCTTAGCTTTAAAAAAGTTCATTATAGAACCTTTTCATACCATAAAGAGCTCTTCTCGAGGATGGAGGAGTGCTGGAGGTAAGAATGAGTTAAAAATAGCATTTTTAATATTCATCACTGTTTCCTGCTTTGCTTCCAGTTAGTAGGGAAAGTGTTACCTCACACTGCCTGAGTTTCATCATGCTCCACTATTTGTGAGCTGAATGAAATCTGGAGTCAAACAGGTGGAGATTTAGGCCGCCTAGCAGCAGCTCTGTAGACTTACATGATGTCAGTATACATATTCAGATATCTAGCTATCCATTCATTCATCTATTCATCCATTCATCTGTCCAGGCATCCAGCTTATGTTTATAAGTATAAGCATGCAAATGGTTCACGGTTCCACACATAACCATTGCCATCACTAAACAACCCTTGAAAAAGCCACGTTTTGCACGAATGTCCCGTGTAACCCACACTAAAGCCCCACCACAATTCGTCAATGACTTATTGGTCTCCTCTCCAGCATGTGCTTGTAGAATGAGACAGCCATCAATTGCGGCTTCTTCTCTCCGGCCTTCCGGCCACTTGCTGTGAACCCATTGCTTGTCCCGCCCCTGACGGGCTCCATGACAGGGGCTCAAAATGGTGGCAGTCGCCTCTGGCAGCGGCTGCGATAAGCGATTGGAGAAATACTCCATCACAGCAGCAGAGGCCACGCGACGGGCCCCTCGTCCCTTTTAATCTCATTGAAATGAATAAGCGAGTCATTACTGGCTGTGCTGATACGGTCTAAGGGGGATCGCCTCCTAATTATACCACTGTAATTTCTGAGTTAATTATCTCACGCCCGCCCCCCAATCCAAACTTTCCTCTGCAGTAGCGTCTCATCTTCACTCCTTCTTTTCTTTTCGCTGGATGTGAAGCTGCAGACCGAGCCAGCTTGATTAACACATTGCTGCATATTTTAGAAAGTAGGGGGAGATGTTTCTGTGTAATCTCCAGTTAGCTAACACCAATTTTAGGCCTTGGGGGAAGATTGAATGTACTGGTTTTGCGTTAGGTTAGAAAACATGAACAGTGCAATTCTTTTGTCGTCATCTTCATCATCATCATCATCATCATCATCATCATCTTCTCATCTGCTTTGTCCAGTTCAGGGTTGCGATGGTTATTAGGCAAGCAAATAAGCCCAGGCATCCCTGACCCAAGCCACTTCCATCAGCTCCTCCTGGGGGATCCCTAGGAGCTCTCAGGCTGGCCAGGAGAAATAACCCCAAGGTCTTTCCTGGGGTTTCCTTCTAGTTGGCTGTGCCTGGTACACCTCCAACAGGACGGGACCAGGGGGCATCTTTATCAGATACTCTGAATGAATATTAAATAATACATTTTACAAGATCGTTTTCCAACCTCGACTTGTCCCTCAGAATTAAACAGACTGGGTTTGTTACTGTTCCTTTAATACTGATATATGTAAACAATCTCTGCTTTGATTGGCTGCCCTTGTTGTACTTGATTTAAAAATGACTATTTTTGAGGTTTCAGAAAGTGGTGCTCCAGCGAATAATACAAAGAGAGATGCTTTGGCTGGATTGGAAAATCAACATACCTCTTACTATTTCATAAAGTAGAAGAAATTAGGAATTCACTTAGAGGGTCAACTGAAAGTTGTATGCAGCTTGGGACCTCGTCATCGTACTTTAATAACAATGCAAATCGTGGCTTTGAATTAAGTAAGATAAGCTCTGATATTATTTTAATAACACAATGAGAGCAGCTGATTAATACTGTCCACATCAAGCCCCCCTCAGTATTTGTTGTATTGCTATTTATTTTGAGCATTTAGCATAATTATTGTATCTTCTATTTTAACCTAAAGGCAGCCATAGTAAGGTACTGGGGTGGAGGGGGGGTAGGTGGGAGGGTGGAGGGATTTGTTTGATGGGTGGGTGTCTACCCTAGTCTACCCTATGTATGTATATGTCCATTATACTTGTCCATTAATAAAAAATATGGAGTCAGCATGAGTAGGCAGGGCTAAACTGGTATACGCTTGAACATACAGATATATGTAAATATGTTGCTTTATGACATAACAAAAAATGCCAAAATCTAAGCAGGGACCTGCGTGTATAAACGTTAACTGTATTTACACTACTACCCCACATTTTCATTTATTTGTATGGTACGGATCCTTAAAAAAGCCAATTTAGCCTAGGCCTAGGATTAATCTGTCTGTGGACAGACAGTCAGCCAGTCCAGTTTAACTCTAAGCCCCTAATTTAACGGTAGGTTACACAATGAATTACATTTGATTTATAGTCTGTGTCAGTGTGGTAAACACCGGAGCTGCTACCTCACTGATATTATCGAGACCATCGGTATCAAAAACAAAGCCCTGCATTTTACTCACCTGAGGGGACAAGGCAGATTTCTCCTGAATTATTCATAAGGACTCTGGCCGGCTTCGCGTGGACCAGGGGTCAGGAACAAGCTGACTTCATCCCGGTATTATGTTCCTGAACTGCAAATGTTTCCATTGCTGCAACAGCCTTTATTTTCACCCTTTTAAATGACGGAGTTAAGGAGAAATGCACTCCGCTCATCAACAGCTGGAGAACATCTCACTTTTCATTCAAATAGTTTCATACGGCCCATAATCATAGAAAACCAGAACTTATATTAAATAAAGGAGGATGATTTAGTGTGTAAACACTGTTAAAGTTCATTCTACCATCTATACCATCCATATATGCAACTGAATGGTTGCAACTGTAACAATTCTGATTCTGATTCTGATCTGGAGTGATGAGATGAAACTGCAAAAATGCTCCATGTTTAACTGGATGTTACTATGATGGGTAGGACTTTACAATAAGGCAAGTAAAAATATTTCATATTTGCTTAATAATGGTTATTACGTAGGTAATAAACACCTTAGGAATCATTAATAAGCAGTTATAACACAAATACAAATTGCTTCTTTATCAGTTGGGGTTAAACCTTAAACCTCTCATCTTCAGCAGACATTAGTCAATATGTTACTACTATTAAACCCACAGACTGCATGTAAGAGTGGACAGTTCGACCCTGTTCACTCCCATTGTGATGTTCTGAAGCCAAAAGATGTCTGAAGTGGAAGCTGCCATGTTGTAGAGGAGGCATGGAGCCAGATCATGGCTCTGCTGTCCATTGAAAAACACATATCTCCATTTTTATCAGTTTTTATAATGTATATATATATATATATATATATATATATATATATATATATATATATATATATATTTGTGATTAGCATTTTAATGCTAATTAATCATCTTACCAAGTTTGGCCCAAACTTCCTCCTGTAGCTCACTCTCTTTGCAGAGCCTAGTGATGTATTAGCGGTTTGATTTAGCGATGTAACACAGCGCAGATACTGTAGATCTCTTGGCACTTTATTTATGCTGAAATATGGATTAAGTCTCATAACTAACTCTAATGCTCTCCTTTTAAGGATGTGCTAGCTAGCATTTTAATTGATTGACACCACTAATTTATATATATATATATATATATATATATATATATATATATATATATATATATATATACACACACACACACAAGTTCTGGTTTACATTGCTATATATATATATATATATATATATATAGTGATTTGGAACATTTCTAAGATAAGATAAGATAATCCTTTATTCTGAGGGTCACAGCAGAAAGGGATAACAAGACACTCAGACGCAAAAACGTATAAATTACCACTATATACACAATATAAATAATAGAAGTAAAAAAGCAATAACAATATTAATTACAGATTATTTACAGATAATTGCAAATTGACTCTTAAATCGATCCATTATTGATCCATTCATTAACTGTAATTTTGGCTAAATATAAAAAACGTCCAATTGTCAGCTGTTTGCATACATTATAATGGACTGTGAAAACACCCAAAACCATTTGATTCCATGATTTAGCACATAACTCAATTCCCCTGTATGCTTTTTAATACGACTCTCCTACGAGTTCATAGATAATTGGCAGCAGCGTTGGCAGCAGGGCACTGCCACATCAACAGCCCGACAGCACTCTTCCCTGCTGAGTGACAGATGTTAATTAGGCCCCTTTGTTAGTCCTACCTAATAAACTGCTGCCATGCCCAGCCTGAGACCGTCTCCGTCTGTGTGCACCTCTCTCTCTCTCTCACACATAATCCACATTTCTCTATTTATATGGCAGATTAGGACATTTTATTAGGACATGCTCATTTTATCCCAGTCTGTGCCTCAACTGGCCTCAGGTTTTATTTACAGTAACTCACCAATCCATCTGAGCAGAACGACCGGGGGACATGTTTATGTGTGTGTGTGTGTGTGTGTGTGTGTGTGTGTGACTAAGCAGCAGACACTGCCAATATGGACAGGTAGCCAAGTCTACAAGAATCCACTCACCAGTTTCATAAACAACTTTAATTTTTAGTCTGGGCTAATGGATGCAGCTCTGTCTGCAGGCAGTGCTGTCAGATGCTTTTTGATGGAGCATGAAGGTAGAAGACAAGCAGCAGAACACACTTTTCTTGTCCCATTAATCGTATTGCAAGAATACCACAGCTGTCTTTAACTAATAGCGCAGCCTTTAAAGAGCCTGCATCCTACAATTCTTTCTACAAAGTCCACTGAAGAGGTGTGTGGACCCTTGTGTTTATAAACCAAAACTACCACTGAAATGCCTCTCCAGGGCTATTATACAGCAGAATGCAGCAGGCAGTGTTTTGTTACTGCACCTTTAAGACTAATATATCATCAGTGTTACGCAAAAACCCTGTATCTCCATTTTTGCTCCTTTTTTAAAGTATTTTTCTTGAAATGGACAAATGTTTGACATATACTCACATCCCCTCCACCACCCCCCAACCCAGCAAACAACCCCTCACACACCTTCCATTCACCCCAACACCATTCTTAAGCTGCCTGTAGGTTAAAACAGAAGATACAATAATTATAAAGTGCAAAACTAATTATGCTGCAGTTTCATTTTTTAGCCTTGCACTTCAACTTCTAGGCTAATGCAGCAAGCTAATGCTAGCTAACTCACTGAGGCCGTAGTTCACCTGTTGTGTAATCTGCAGGCGTTAGTTGGTGGCTGCTACGTGGTTGCTGTAGTGTTGCTAGTTGCTTGATATGATATGGTATTAAGTAGTTGCTATGTGTTTGGTAAATGGTTTCTAGGTGGTTGCTATGGTGTTGTCGGTTATGAAGGCTTTTACCTTGTCATATAAAATTGGCAGTTGCTTACTATGGTGTTGCTAAATGGTTGCTGTGGTATTCCAGGTGGTTGCTAGCAGGTTGCTGTTGTGCTGCTAAATGGTTTCTTGGTGATGGCTGTGATGGGGTTGCTAGGTGGTTGCTGATGAGGCAGTTGTTTGCTATAGTGGTTGCTCGGGTGTTGCCATGTAATTCTAGTGGTATCCCATGTCGTTGGTTGGGTATCACTAGTTTATTATGGGACATATGAAGGGCGCACTAGCGTTTGGTCATATGGGGGTTGCCCATTTATTCCCATGGGAAAATATCAGTTACTATGTGGAAACATATCAGTTGCTATGTGGGTCTGATCAAAAATAGCAAAAATATTAATAGCAAAAATTTCAATTTGTATATAAATTATATAACAATAATTGTTGCTTTGCAGCGTGCAGACATAATTAAATACATGAAATGCTGAATTTCCTCTCTAAGGACAGAGATTTTTTTAATTTTAGCAACATTTACACACAGAATTAAAACCATTTTGTTCAAATATGGCCAGAAAAGTGTGGTTTTGCAGAACATGGGCCCTTTAATAAACCAAATGAACACAATCAATGAATGTTCAGTAAATCACCAGTGGTAAAAACTCACAGTAATTCCTGGGCTTATCTGCTTAGCACGGTTGATGCGTTTCCCCCTCCCGTCACTGCGACTGGCAAGGTGCTGCAGTACAGACGTCCCAGCTGAAGCTCAAGCCGAGTTTGATTGAATGAGCTCTGCTGTCATTTTCTGTTCAATTCCCTGAAGACTCCACATGTTCTCGTTCTCGTCTTGCATTTTTTTTTCACTCCCTCTCTCCCTCTGTCTCTCCCCCACTTTCTTTCTCTAAAGCCTCTCTCAGGCAGCAGTCATCTGGAACGTTTGTACAGTGTTAGAAAAAAGAGAAGAGGAAAAAAAAGAGTGTGAAAAAAGAGGGGGGGGGGGGGGTGAATGCTATAACGCAGAGCACAAAACCAAAGTGCCTGTGGCTAATTTCAGCAGTGAAATCTCTTTGGCAGTGATAGGTTTCTCAATGCTGCTTTCGTGCACTCCAAGCTTCAATTAAATTAGAAAAATAGAGAGAGAGAGAGAGAGAGAGAGAGAGAGAGAGAGAGAGTTGTGGGATTCATACAAGAGTGTATTTCCCTAATTGCCAGATATTTATTTGAATCAAAGCCTTGATCTTGATTCAAATGCATAACGGTATTATCATGCAAATCCGGATCATTAAACACTGTGATGCGCATTGTCTAAATGGGAACTGTGGTGACATGATGAAGCATTTCCGAAAGCAAAGACGCACGATAGACATGCGCCTACACGTTTAAAGGGCCTATCATGGACCTTTTCCCAATGAAACAAAATATGAAATGTGCTGCAAGTGGTTGCTATGCAGTTGGCACATGTTTTCTAGGTGGTTGCCATGGTGTTGCTAAGTTAAGAAGGTATTTTCCTTCCCGTTAAATTGTCAATTGGTTGCTATGGTGTTGCTAACTGGTTGCTATGGTATTCCCGTGATTTCAGTGGTGTTGCTAAATGCTTTCTAGGTGGTTGCTATGGTGTTATTAAACACTGTGATGCGCATTGTCTAAATGGGAGATGTGGCGTTCATACAACCTGGGAAATGTGCTGTAAGTAGTAGCTTTGTGGTTGGTAAATGGTTTCTGGGTGGTTTGTATGGTGTTGCTAGGATGTTAAGAAGCCTTTTTTTTCCCTTCTCATGTAAAATGTCCAGAAAATGTAAGAAATAACTTAGCTCCTATAATAGCTCCTAGCAACACCATGGTAACTAACATGGTGTTGCCAGGAGCTATTATAGGAGCTAAGTTATTTCTTTCTCATTCAAAGTTGCTATGGTGCTGCTAACTGGTCGTGGGGTAATCCAGGTGATTTCAACTGTGTTGCTAAACGCTTTCTAGGTGATTGCTATGGTGAAACAAAGTAGTTGCTATATGGTTGCTAAGGTGTTGCTTAGTAAAGAAGGTTTTTTCCTTCTCATGTGAAATTATCAGTTGGTTGCTATGGTGTTGCTAACTGGCATTCCCAGTGATTTCAATGGCGTTGCTAAATGCTTTCTAGGTGGTTGCTATGGTCTAAATGTCTAAATAGGAACTGTGGCGTACATGCAACCTGGGAAATGTGCTGCACGTAGTTGCTATGTGGTTGGTAAATGGTTTCTAGTTGGTTGTTATGGCATTCCAGATGAGTTCAGTGGTCATTCAGGTTCATGTTATAGGCAGGGTTTCATCCTGCACTGCTTTTTGAATGACTCACAACACAAGGCAACCGATCAGAACAGGGGAGACTCTTGACAAAAACTGCCCAGCCAGCCTGCTCAATGTGGGGCTCACATGGGTGGAACGTGGGTTAGGTGGGTTCTAGGTGGGTTCTAGGTGGCCATGGGCTCTGAGTCGGTGTCTACTTTGTGCATTTTTACTGAGACCCAGTTGGCTTCCCAAATGGGCCCCATCATCACGCCCCACCTCAATCTCACAGGGGTCCCATCTATGCAGTTTACAACCCAGATGAGGCCCAGGTTTAACCCCTCCTGGTCCCATCACTGACCCTGGTGGGCATCCATATGTGGGACCAGCGTGGACCCAAGGACAAAACTCTCCGATCCCAATTGGGCTACCCATACCGGCCCCACATGGATATGTTAGCTGGGTGGCATTCTTTGTAGATAATTGTAAATCACTAAGATTGATCATAATCGGGAAACGCACCCCTAGTTCTTTATGAAACCATAAGTGGTTCTTCCACGGCATCACTCAAAGAACCCCTTGTTGTACCTTTATTTGTGAAAGAATGATTGAAGAGATTAAAAAGACTGACATGTCAGACAAACCAGCTTGACTGCTAAACCTGCTTATGCTGTCCCTGGCTTCCCTTTGAAAACAAGGCCAAGGCCTTAGAAAGGGGTGCATTACTGAGGACAGTAAATTAGCAAATCAATAAAGGTTTCATTCCGTTTTCTGTCTTGCAGAATAGCGGGAGTAATTCCGTCAAAGGAAAACAAAGCACAGTGGCAAATTTGCCGTCCACCCCGTCACAGGATCGCCACCAGGCTGGTGTGTTTATGGCAATGGCCACACATTATAAAAGTGTACAGATGCAAACTTGCTGCCATTGGGAAAACATCAATTATTCCGCCGCAGTGTCAGTTAGGAAGGCAGCGCTTTGTATCTGGCAGGCCTTTCATTCCCCGCATCATTTGAGTGTGCTGAGCGGGAGAAAGTTCTCTGGCAGAAATAATGACCAAATAGAAGGAGGTCTTTGAAGACAAGAATCAAAGAATTCCTGCCGCTGGATCGAGGGAATTGATAATGGTGATGTTCTCTTTTTTCCAGCAGGGCAGTGGTGTTAGTCATAGCCTCAGCACAGTGGAGGAGCAAGAAGGAAAGAAAAGAACTAATAATAATAATAATAATAACAATAATAATAACAATGCTGCACTTGTCTTTTCTAGTGTGTAATGAGTGCAGTAGCACAGTGGGGATGGACTGAGTGACCTCTTGTTAAATGCATGATTTTGTGTGGAAGTGGGGGAGCAAAGCTGCTCGTGCTGCTAAGCTGAGCTAGACTATTATTTACAGAGAGCTGCAAGTTTTTTGATGACCTGCACTCATAAATAGTTCGAACAATCCTAGTAAAAAGTACCTAGTACCTAGAACCCAGCGCTAGCCAGGCAATGTTAGCTGAAAACACCACTGTATTAACTAGCAAGCTAGCAGCTCGATTAGATTAAACTCAAAGAGAATTGAAAATAAAGCACTTTCTATTCATGCCGTGATGTTTTTCCTAGTGAAGTTTGGTATCAGAGAGCAGGGCAGCTCATGAAAGGGGGGCATTCAGAGACTCAGCCAACAGGGGGGGCCTGAGAGACCCAGCTTTTTGAAAAAGAAAATATAAGGGATTCCAGGATTAGTATCAGTATCATTAAAAAAGGTTGGGGTGGGTTCCAGAAAATGGTCTGCAATCCTAGAGGGGTTTTTACTGTAGGACTTTAACCACTTCGTATAGCCTCAGGAATGGCTGCCATTCTGACCACTAGTCTATTTTTGACCACTAGGGGGGCTGCAGAAAGAGGCTACAAACCAGATTCATGAAAGTATCTGTCTCTTTGTCCGGGTTGAGATAAAGGGGTATATTTTTACTGTATGTGTTTGTGTAGACCATCCAAGACCTTCCAGGGATGGTCTCTGAGCTATAGCTGAGTGTTTCCTCTCCCACTAACATTGTAGATGTGGTGGTGGAAACTAGGCCTGTCACAATAATTACCTTATTGAATTATGGGCACACACTGACATGATCTCAATCATTTTCCTGGGCCTCGATGTTGCCCATTGTGTTTACTTGCCCATATATTTTTAGAATATAATTTATTTCTAATTTTAGTTACCCAATACCTGTTTATGTGAACTCCCCCCTGAAGCAGCATTGCTAATTAGCCAGCATGCTGGGAGTGATGTGAGAAGGAAGGGCCATCAACCCTACCCTGAAAGAATAAGGCCAATTGTGCTCTCTTGGACTCTGGCTGCTGATGTCAAGCAGCATGACCCTGGATTCCATTAGAGCACAATTGGCCATACCAGGCTGTCTCCGGGTGGGTATGTGGCGCACTCCACTCTTAAAGCCATGTTGGCCGACACAGGCGTCTGTTAGGTGTTGCGGTGGAGCTGGGGACCCATCGCTTTCCTCCGTGCGTGTCGGCTGCCTGCCGATGCCACAATCGGTGGCAGTTTGAAAAGAGGTGGCGGCTGGCTTCACATGTACCGGAGGAGACGTGTGTGTTAAGGCCTTGCCCTCCTAGTGTTGGGGGCCTTACTAGCGCTAGTTGGAGCTACAAATGGGTGGGTTAAGTGGCAGTTTGGAAAAATAGCTTATTGACTCAGGCAGCAATCTTCTATTGGAATAAAAAAAAAAATGGGACTCACAAACCTGTTTACTGCCACCTCCCACATGAAAGATGGGCTTGGAGATTTAGGTGGGCAAATCTGCAGGAAAGCTCACTGTGTCCTTTTCATCCTGACCTGAGCTCCAAATACAGAGCCGCAGGATGGAAACAGGGAACGATAACGGCCCTGCTGCGCTCACAGCAGTCTTTGGGGCGAGATGTTTCACCAAACATATGGACTGGACAAGCTGTGCATCTGCAGCCAGCATGCAAAGTCACTACTGATACCGCCATGCCCTGCTTTCTCGCTATAGAGGCTTCTGAAACCACACGGTTCCTGAATTTGTTCAGGGGATTTCTGAGAGCTGTGAGATCGTTCTGCTTTACGAGCTGAGGGAGACGAGGTAGGGTGTAGCTTCTTCTTCCAGTATTTCAGTAGATCTGCAAAAAGCAAAAGAGATACTATAAGAACTAATGAAATGGGTCAGTATTTTTCACACCACAACAATCCATCACACCTAACCTCAGTAACATTTTCTTTCCCTTATTTGGCTTAAATAGACTTCAATTTAAAGCGACTAGCCTTGACAGCTTGTCAACTCTCCAGCCTGTTCTGTCTTATGGTAGAATAGCTGAGCTATACGGAGGAGCATCGGCCTAATTCACTTCAGCCTGTTCTTTTATTTGCACCTGTGCTCGGCCTTGTAGGAGAGAATATTGGGAATAAAATATATATCATAGGCTGAGATTCGCTGAGAGTAGGGCTGTAGGTCTGGTCTCAGAGTTGAAGCCAGATGTTTTGCTTGGGAAGGTTTTGGATTTGTTAGATTTGTCTTGGTCTTCAGCATTAGTCTTGTCAAATTTAGTTTCTGGTCTCAAACTACCAATAAAAATTCAATCATTTGTGCTCTCTTGAGTTTCCAAATGTGCTATCTTATGCTCCAAACCAAATTCTGTATTTGGGTTGTTTTGTGTTAAATTGTATTGGCCAAACGGGAACACAGACACCCAAACATGTGTTTTTTCCCCTTGTCCATACTGAATTTAAACTGAATGCAAATGTAATTAAACTAATTGTGTAATTATATAGTTTAATTTATGCAATACAGAAAAACAGTAAGTTATAAAACAAGATAATTTGGCTTTTGCTCTCATTTGTCTTAAGTCTTAGGTCTTGAATTTGTCTCAGCACCCCATAGATTTAGGTGTGGCTTGGTCTCAGCCCTCTGTAGAGCCAATCTAGACACAATCTTGACTGTTCATAGTCTTGACAAAGGTGGTCTTGAAATTAAATACTGGCACTTTTCATTCAGATCTTTCATTTAAGGTCTTTTTTAAAGGAAGCAATTCTGTAGTTCTTCTTTTTATACCGTCTAGGTGACTATGCAGTGCTACACCAATAAGAGTCCCTGGGCAAGACTCCTAACACTACACTGGCCCTCCTCTGTAATACGAGTCACCTTGTAAGTCGCTCTGGATAAGAGTGTCAGCTAAATGCTATAAATGTAAATGTAAATGTAAATTTTTAACCATATACCAATCAGTTGAAGCACCTTAAATTATACAGCGGTTTCAACCTCACTATCTGATTGGTTGAGAAGTGTTCTATTACAAACATCAGCAAGGCTTTTTGGCACTAAAATTGTTTTTTTGCACTCTGTTGATGTGTTGACAACAATTAAAAAAGGCTAAACTGAAACAAAGTTCTTGTAGCCAGGTCTGTTCACTCCCATGAACAGCCATGCTGTAATATCCAGTCACACAGGACCAGGCTCTCATCTCAGTGAATAAGGAGAAATCACAATACTGGAAACTAAAGGTCAAATAAGGGGTCTTTCCACACTTTGTAGTTGAAGGGTGGGATTTTATTCGCCATGTTGAGCGTTGCCATGAGGACTCATTCATATTTCAACCAGTGTCCAGTCTCCTCATTTATACCATCTCTGGCTGAACTTTGACAGATCTATGGCTCTATCTGTACCACAAAAGGTGAGCCTTAGAGCATCAGCAGTTATCTTGGACTGCGTACAGAGCCCAGCAGGTACCTTCATAAACCTCCACTTAGTCGGTCCTGGTGTTTTGGAATTGTAACCATTGCAGAGCAGCAACTCGGTACTGAAGCATGTTCAGTATGAAATTCAGGGCTTCTTTAGTTTATTTAGTTTCTTTATTTTGTAAAAACTATTGTATAAAAGCAGTAGAACACTCGAGGGTGTGCTGGCACTCAGAAAAACTCACCCCTCTCATGTTCTATTGCTTAAATAACAGCTTCAAAATCACTGTGATGCTTCACTAACTGTAATCAGGAGAATAGCATTAGCATCGTTGCTACTCCTGGCTCAACGCGCTGCTAACTGCACTATATCACTTGGTGAAGTGGGCAGGATAACGCTCGCGGGAACAGCGTATCACTGCATAACCCAAATCATATTCGTGGATTCTTTTGTGGCTTCTTTACCTTTCAGTGACGGTTCTGCAGCTTTCAGCTTTGAGTCCAGAAATGCATGTGTAAAGCGTGTCTTTTTTTAATAAGAGCTCAAAGCGAACATTTCGATTCCCAATGGTGTAGAGAAGTCAGCAGCAAGAAATCCCAATTCTAGCATATTCCTGCTTTAAGTTTTCCTCACCACAAGGCAGCAAATTATACAGCGGAGAATGATTTCAGTGGTAAAATGTTTACAGCACACCGGCTGCCAAACGCCTGTAATTCATCTCCGGAGGAGAGAGCCGGATGCAAGTTGTGGAGCCGGCTGAGCCGTCCTGTGACCTTTAGCCGAGCGGGGGATAAAACTAACTGCTGTCAGTAGTAATGAGCCATCTGGACCTCACATCCAGCCACCGTCCCACCTGAAGGCCTCATCAATCCGGCCCACCGCTGCCACAAGGTGAAGGTGACAGACATCTAACTATGTCACTTTCCACCCAAGTCTGCATGGCCGCAGCACGAGCTGACAGGCCACCACGTCGGAATCAGCTGGCTGGGGGGCATTTTCGTGCACATCATACGCATGTAACACGTGAGAGTAATGCCTTTCACAGCCAGCTTTCACATCAAGGCCTTGAGAACGGCAAGCTGTGCGTCAAATATGTTAGCGTTTAGAAATTAGCACAGTTCACAAATGACACAAGAGAAGATCTGATGTACCACACGTCCAACTCAGCAGCAAGTGTGAGGCGGCTCTGGAAGCTTGTTTGTCACAGCCTCTTTTACCTGGTGAATACACAGCGGCTGAGCACGTTCTCTACCCGAGCAAATCAGTCCTGCCAGTCAAGTGCTCTTTCTGAGCCAGAGACACAGTGCTCCCTGCTGGAAGTAGCGGGAACCTTTCTCCACACAGCCTGAGGGGGAAAAATGCCATCTCGGAGCAGATGAGCACTGGGAATGTTAGCGTCCTGTCAGCACAACCAGGTCCAGGTGGCAGCGCTTTGCAAGATCGCTGTGCTGTAGGCAAACAAACAACCCGACATAAAACCAGCAGAAATTACTGATATATATATACTATATGGACAAAAGTATTGGGACACCTGCTCATGCATTGTTTCTTCTGCAATCAGGGGGATTATAAGAGTTTATCCTGCTTTTGTTGGGGTAGCTGTCTCTACCATATTTTCATGAAGGTGTTTATTTAAGCTTTTCCAATTGGTTTCTAGAGGCAGTCCAGTACCAACTGCAATCGTCACCCAATACAATCAAAAAGGCCTAAGACTACTCTATATTCATCACTTTATCAGTATTCTCAGATTCAGACATAGCAGTCAGAGCAGTCACACACACACACACACACACACACACATACTGGGAAATGGAATCACTCTCTCCACTTCTTTATCCGGAGTGACTCACTGCCACTACACGCGCCCCAAGTCCAGCACACTCTGATTGTGAGACTTCCTTGAGTCTGGCATGGAGGCAGCTCCATCTGACAGCTACACTGCAGCGGCAACGAGGACAGGCAGCGACTTAGTCTCAGTTCATGCTCTCAAACACACAACTGCACTGAGTAGGCAGATCTGTTAGATTCTGTACCATAGACTGCAGTATTTCCATATACAGTACAGTGCCTATCCAGACTACAGCAGTTTAGTCCTGCCTATCCAGACTACAGCAGTTTAGTCCTGCCTATCCAGACTACAGCAGTTTAGACCTGCCTATTCAGTCTACAGCAATTTAGTCCTGCCTATTCAGTCTACAGCAATTTAGTCCTGCCTATCCAGACTACAGCAGTTTAGTCCTGCCTATGCAGACTATAGCAGTTTAGTCCTGCCTATTTACCCTACTGCAGTTTAGTCCTGCCTATTCAGACTACAGCAGTTTAGTCCTGCCTATTCAGACTACAGCAGTTTAGTCCTGCCTATTCAGCCTACAACAATTTAGTCCTGCCTATTCAGACTACAGCAGTTTAGTCCTGCCTATCCAGACTACAGCAGTTTAGTCCTGCCTATCCAGACTACAGCAGTTTAGTCCTGCCTATCCAGACTACAGCAGTTTAGACCTGCCTATTCAGTCTACAGCAATTTAGTCCTGCCTATTCAGTCTACAGCAATTTAGTCCTGCCTATCCAGACTACAGCAGTTTAGTCCTGCCTATGCAGACTATAGCAGTTTAGTCCTGCCTATTTACCCTACTGCAGTTTAGTCCTGCTTATTCAGACTACAGCAGTTTAGTCCTGCCTATTCAGACTACAGCAGTTTAGTCCTGCCTATTCAGCCTACAACAATTTAGTCCTGCCTATTCAGACTACAGCAGTTTAGTCCTGCCTATTCAGACTACAGCAGTTTAGTCCTGCCTATTCAGCCTACAACAATTTAGTCCTGCCTATTCAGACAACAGCAGTTTAGTGCTTCCTACAGCCTACAGCAGTTTAGTCCAGCTTGCTTAGTCTTTATCACTTTTGTCCCTCCTATTCAGCCTACATCACTTTAGTCCCCCCTATTCTGCCTATAGGAGTTTAGTCTTCATCCTACAAGAGTTTAGACCCACCCATTCAATCTACAGCTGATTAGCCCTGTCCATTAGGCCTACAGCTGTTTAGTCTCCCAGTTTAGTCACAGTGACGTTTTAAGGAGAGTTACAGACTGGACAGCTATTTGAATAAGGCATACTAAATGAAAGCTATTCACAACAGAGATCATTTGCATATATAGGTATCAAAATAGCCTGTTTAAATCTAAGGGAAATTGATCATATAAGAATGAATGACTGGTTCTGGTGCAAAATAGTGCAGAAAATAGACCCTTAACTATATTCATTCTTAAACCAGACTTCCAGTTTCCAGTTTCTTCTCAGTGTATAAAGTCGAGTGAGGAGTTGACTCTGGCCAAATGACACATCCTTCACTTCTGAAATCATCCTGTTCGTGGCTTTAAGTCAACATGTGTGATGAAATAACAGATGAAGAAACCTGCTATAAAATGCTTGTAGATGAGCTGCTCAAAGAGAAAGCCTGATGGTGGAGCTCTTTGATCTGTTCAGTCTAGACTACGGGAAGCACATGAGGCAGAGAAAGTGGCTGGACTGGCTCATCAATCACAGGGCGACGAGCAGTAGAAGTTAACCGAGGCTCTTTGCTGTTTATAGGCCGCTCAACACCAAACCTGCCACTCACACACAGCCACAAGGTGCCGATGTGTCAGAGGGAGTGACGCCGAAAATGACGCATGGACCTCAATTCTCCATTCTCCATTTACAATCTGTGCAGGAGAGGGTGTAAAGATGGACTTTGGTAAAGTCAGCTGATGATGTTTGAAGAGTATATGAACACTTGATATCAGCACATTTAAATATGTACATCATTAGGGGGTCGAGAGGCGGGGCTTAGTGAGGCATAAGCAGGCTTTTCTGCTTCAGACATTGCTGCGGCTACCAGTGGGAGCATCAACATTCAGAAGGTCGCCATCCAACACAATGTAATAGTGGGACAAATCCTCTCTACTTCGTCATTAACTGAATAAGAGTTACAGGCGCAGCAGGACTAAATTTGCAACCACTAGAGGGCGCACTAGCCATATCTGTCAGGTGGTGGATATACTAGTCAGCAAGTGAACAGTCAGTTCATGAAGGTGATGATGTGCTATAAGCAGCAAAAATGGGCAACATAACATCAGAACATCTCCAAAAGTGTGGAGATGCAGTGGTCAATACTTACCAAAAGTGGTCCAAAAAAGACATACGACGAACCAGCGACCGGGTCATGGGCACCTAAGGTTCTATGATGCGATCCATGGAGGCCCCACCCACCTCAAAACTTACAGGACTTAAACATCTTGATGCCAGATACTACAGGACACCTTCAGAGGTCTTGTAGAGTCCATGCATTGACTGGTCAAGTCTGTTATGGCAGCACTATGGGGACCTACTTAATATTTGCCAGGTGCTTTTTATGTAATAGCTGACCGGCGTATATTTAGAGTTTACTCAGCATTTTAGGGGCAGTGGTGGCTCAGCGGTTAGAGCGCCGGGATATCGATAACAGGGTTGTGGGTTCGATTCCCGGGCTCGGCAAGCTGCCACTGTTGGGTCCTTGAGCAAGGCCCTTTACCCTCTCTGCTCCCCGGGCGCTGGAGTTGGCTGCCCACCGCTCTGGGTGTGTGTGTACTCACTGCCCCTAACACATGTGTGTGTGTGAGTGTGTGTTCACTACCAGATGGGTTAAATGCGGAGGACACATTTTGCTGTACAGTCCACACTGTACAGTGACAAATACGTGCACCTTTACCTTTACCTTTAAAGGGCCCATTTCTTCATTCTTTTTGTGTATTTTAGTTTCATCTGCAGCCCACTTCTCCTCATCCCTTAGAATTAAACCAGCTGTGCAGCTGCCCTGCACTGTACCTCAAAAAGTTAGAAATAGGCTGAAATACATACACTACATGTTATCCATATGTACATATGTTCCCAAACAAAAATATGTATTTTTGTTTAGATACTAAAAAAGTCGAGTTTTTCCTTGATATGGGCGCTTTAAGTCAACACTGAAATAAATAAATAAACCAAAATAAATGTCAACAATGGTTTGATTAATTGTGGCTGAAAAAGGGAAATGTAAATCCGACCGGGCTAATAATTTAATTTTCCTTCTCTGTTGGCTGCATGACCTTGTGTCATGGCCCAGCAGCTCTGACTTACTGGACAGTGGCATAAACACACATTATTCCACCCAGCTGGTCTCGAGTCTGCTTTCTGGATATGTAGTTTCCTGCAGTGTTCAGCCTCAGCACAATTCTAACACACACTACATATGCCCTGGTTTTGTGCACATGTATTAGGCCTAGTTTACGAGTAAATTGAAACGTCAATGGCGATTTACCTTGAAAAGCCCTTTTAGCATATGTAAGCTTACCAGCCCTATATGTCCAAAAGTTTATAGACAATTGCTGACTCAACATTTCCTTTGAAAACAGGCATGTTATTATGCAGTAACAACGTCTACTCTTCTGGGAAGGCTTTCCACCAGACGTTCAGCAATTAAAGCATTAGTGAGGTCAGGTACTGCTGTTGGACAGTTAGTTCTGGATCACAAATCCCACTCCAGCTTGTGCCAGAGCTATTGGATGAAGCCCATTTTATCAGCAGTGCTTATCTACTAAATTAAACAAGCTGTGTGCACAATTGCTTTCTATAAAACATGGCCACAAAATAATATATTAAGGCCACAAGATAATATATTGCAGCTATGAGATGATATATATTGGGGCCATGAGATTATATATATGACTGGCATGAGATAATATTTCAAGGCCATGAGATGAGAACATATTGAGGAAAACATATTTTTGGCCACAACATAATGTAATTGAGACCATGAGTAATATAATGTGGCCACTATATAAAATATTGAGGCCACAAGATAATATATTGAGGCAATGAGCTAATATATTGTGGTCATGAGGTAATATATTCAGTACACATGATAATATATTGAGGTTATGAGAAAATGTATTGAGACGAAGAGATAATATGTGAGCACATGTGATAACATATTGTGGCCATGAGATGGTATATTGAGGCCCCAAGGTAATATATTAGGGTCACAAGCTATATAATATATATGTGGCTATGAGATATTATATTGAGTCCACAAGGTAATATATTGAGGCCATGAGATACTATATTGCAGCCATGAGGTTATACACTGAGGTCACGAAATACTGTCCACTACATAATTTATTGACGTCACTAAATAGTATAAAAGACAATATATAACTTTGAGGCCTTAATATATTATTCTGTACCCTCAACATATTATTCAGCAGTGAGAACTGCTGTTCTCCAATCACAGCTGACCTGACGAGAGAACACTAGCAGTTCAAGGTGGTTTGGCAAAGTTTTGGCTGTTGTAATAGCAACCCTTGCAGCATCGCCCAACTGCAGCTTCAGCTTGCACTGCACTGAATGTGCTGCATGAATTGAGACGTGACATATTTGAGAGCGTAACAACGTGCAGAACCATCAAAGGGTTGGAAATGTTTCTGGCCTTGTTCCAACGCATTAAAACAGCCCTGCCCACAATGAGCTAAATACATTAGCACACATTAAGATAGTTGTAAGTATTAGGCACACCTATTAACTGACTTAAACCCCCCCCCTCCCCCCCCCCCCCACACACACACATACAGTTGCATAGAGGTCTCACTATTAGGCCTTTTATTACACTAATATGCAATTGCAGTGAAATCTTGGTCCCTTATGCTGCTTTCAGAGAGTGTATTAACCATACATCATGCTCCTGCCTTTCCCTAAAAGCCCAGACAGTACATATACTTTATATTAGCCTTCTGATAGTCGGAATAATGGCAGATTAGCCGCACCAGTGAGCAAGCACAACAGTGGATAATGGATAATTATACTTTTTGATTTGCAGCTCCACCAATTGTGATCAGTTCTGTTTAAAACCACAACAAAACATTGATACAAACACACTGGGCTACGACCGCCGCACTTTATCACAGGCTTTTGTGTTTTCCACAAAAGTGACAGATGCCTCCCTCACTGCACTGATAGCAGGGGGATGAGATACACAGATGTAAATCGCTAATTTTGTGCTACGGCGATGTGTAGATAAAGGTCGACGCCGTTTGTTCGCTGTTATTGTTTCCCCTTCAAAGAGATAAGCTATCGGCTCGCTCAGCTGCACCCCGACGTGCCGCCTCATTAGGAGGAGAAGACTTCATTCTCATCAAAATGCATTAGGAGACAAGCATCTGACACGGGCTTTAAAGGGGCCTTATCCTAAAAATGTCTTGCATTTTTCTTTCTTCTTCCCAGAGGTCCACTTATGACATATGTATGCCCTTAAGTATCAAAAATAGCCCTAATTAATTTCTTCATGACCAGTTTACAGCATCTGTTCATTCCTTAGGATTAAACAATGTTTTCTTATTGAGCCCTTTAAGACTAAAAAAATATGTAAATGATCTGACTGATTTCCCTGTATTGTGTATCTGATAGCTTTCCAGGCTAAAACACTAATGTCAGTGTGAACGGGAAGGCCAGACCACCTCATTGATGTACAGTGTAGTATGTGCAAGTGTGGTAGTTTGTAGGAAAGGTTTACCAATATAAGATGTTGGCAACTTTGGTGTCCATATTTTGCATATTTTGTTTTTTTTATTTATTTATTTATTTATTTGTTTGTTTTAAAGCCAAAAGCAACTGGCATTGAAATGGTAAGTACATTGTTAACTAATAATTCCTCCAACCTCCCTCTTATTATTATAATTATATTATATTTTTTGCCTGAAATATTCCTTTAATAACCTTTTTGCAGGTTACTTTTCATATATGAACTGTATGGACTGGGGAGTGAATGGTCAGTGGAACAAACTCACTTCAAAAAGCATGGAAATTAGTTTTCCACCATATGGGCCCTTTAAAATAGTTCTCAGGAGCCCTTCACTTCTCTCCACCTCTTTCAGATGTCAGCAGGGTCCTACCATTCATCTAAGGGGAGAGAAAAAAATACAAAAATCAATAATTTAATTTCACTTTTCAATTAAGTGAACCAACAGAGGTCAGCCTCGCTGTTCTTTAAACATAAATTCCTCCTGTCTCCCATCCATCTGAATTAGCTCGCATTCGAAAATAACGATCGGCCCCCGCGCGCCATGTATTATCTCCAAATGTGGAGCGCGCAGGTAGGTAGCTAGCATCATCCAGTAGCGCTAATTAATGCTGTGTAGCAGCTTTAATGGGACTTCCTCTCTTCGTTTATCCAGTGATTTATTTCAACTTAAGGGAGCTTGGTGAGTTGTAGCCTATTCTATTATTCATCCAGACTCCCCGGCTGCCCTCCCTGTTCCAAGGCTGTATAAATAACTTCATTTTTCATCGCGGCTATGTGCTATTGACAGACATACAGAAGGCAATCATGTTGCATAATTCAGAGAACAGATCAGGGGCAAATGCTGAGTGATTTGCAGCCCGATCCAGCTTAGAGAACATGCAAGTCGAGAGTATTACTCTCAGCTAATTCCTGCAAGACACTGTAAGGCTGTAGATGGACAATTTGCCTGAGCGTCGTGAGTTTCTGGGTTCAGGATGAAGTAGGTTATGGGCCTGTACCAGATGTGGTGTGATTCGAGACAGGCCTGTACTGGTGTGAAAGCTGGTGTGAAGTCTAGTGTGATTAGAGTTTTTTCAGTTAACTCATCCTGCACTTCTGGAGATATCAACACCGTTCCACCGCCAGATTGTTTTGTCTGACACAGCTTTTTCCCTCCCATAAGGATAAATGGCTTGTTAAAGTGTGTGCACCCTTCATAGATTAGGAAGCTACCACATGGGGTACCATATCAACCACCTGGGAGCAACTGCTTCACAAAAATCTAGCAATCATTCAGCCATACTATACAAACCACCTAGCAACTCCTTAGCAACAACACTTAGCAACTGTGCTGCCCATCTGGCATACCATACCAACCATCTTACAATACCTTAGCAACCACCTAAAGTACCATAGTAATTGTCCAGCAACCACCTAGAATCATTTCAGCCACCACTAAGCGACTCCATAGCAACCAAACACAATAATAACCACCTAGGAACACCTTAACACCTTAGCAACCTCATAGCAACAGCAACAACTAGGAATAGATCGATGGATAGATAGATGGATGGATGGATGGATGGATGGATAGACAGACAGACAAACAGATAGATAGATAGATAGACAGACAGACAAATAGACAGACATACAGACAGATAGATAGATAGATAGATAGATAGATAGATAGATATACAGACAGATAGATAGATAGATAGATAGATATACAGACAGATAGATAGATAGATAGATAGATAGATAGACAGACAGACAGACAGACAGACAGGTAGATGGATAAATAGATAGATAGATAGATAGATAGATAGATAGACAGACAGACAGACAGGTAGATGGATAAATAGATAGATAGATAGATAGATAGATAGATAGACATACAGACAGACAGACAGATAGATAGATAGACATACAGACAGATAGATAGATAGATAGATAGATAAACATACAGACAGACAGACAGGTAGATGGATAAATAGACAGACAGACAGATAGATAGATAGATAGATAGATAGATAGATAGACAGACAGACAGACAGACAGACAGACAGACAGATAGATAGATAGATAGATAGATAGATAGATAGATAGATAGATAGACATACAGACAGATAGATAGATAGATAGATAGATAGATAGATAGATAGATAGATAGACAGACAGACAGACAGACAGGTAGATGGATAGATAGATAGATAGATAGATAGATAGATAGACAGGTAGATGGATAAAGAGATAGATAGATAGATAGATAGATAGATAGACAGACAGACAGACAGATAGATAGATAGATAGATAGATAGATAGATAGATAGATAGATAGACAGACAGACAGACAGACAGACAGGTAGATGGATAAAGAGATAGATAGATAGATAGATAGATAGACAGACAGACAGACAGACAGACATACAGATAGATAGACAGATAGATAGACAGACAGATAGATAGACAGATAGATAGATACTTTATTGATCCAGAAGGAAATCTAAGTTTGGGATGTCTTATCACTAAAGAAACAGTCAAGGCTGGCTGCCCAAAGTCACACACTTGCTGACTAAACATGCTAACTCAGCCCCTACAATTTACCCCTGATGCCCCCTAAACAGTTAAGCTTTAGCATATTGCAACATTCAGTATTCCAAAGAGCAATATCATGACAATTAACACCTGATATATTGTTCAGCCCCATTATTCACACATTAACTGATCCCAGGAGCAGGAGGGACTTATGGTTGACCTCCAATTAATCCTTTTATGATGCTCGCCATGAAAAGAACAGCGCATAACAGGTAGGCTCCTACCACCTCCACTCCATCCACTCACTCATCAGTTCCTTAACAGACGTCTTCACTGCAGTGAAACTCCAAAGGCCAGATCGGACCCCTTCACCGCAGTATAAATATAGATTAAACCCAGCCAAACAGTCACTTGACTGGGACTGAGCTCTAATGAATGTACAGCATCTGTCATTATATGCTAATTAAATAGTACTCCAGGCACAATTTTAAGTGTTGCCATTAATTTCCCATGCATTTATTAATGACCGCACAAAAAGAGAGAGAGGAGGGATGGTGGGGGGGGGGGGGGGGGGGGGGGGGTGGTTGGTGAGGTCGTAAGTGTTGCTTTAAATGAAGCAGACTTTGTATGATGAAAAGAAATAAAGAATAGTGGATAGGAAAAGAGCAAAAGAGAGAGAGAGAGAAAGGGAGAGAGAGAGAGAGAGAGGGAAAGCATCTCAGGTCTGTGCATTTTCTTGTGGACACAACTAGGTCAGTCTGGTGGATCCGTTCAGTCGATGGCGGCTTGGATCCTGGGGCAAAAAAAGCGAGGAGTGACTTTTGTTTGGGGGAGCGGATAATTGGGCCCGTTCCACCTGCAGAAAGTCGGGTTGGGCTGAATGTGTGTCAGCACCGGCGCAAATGCAGTGTTTTAAAATGCTTCCCGCTGTAAAACAGAATCAAGCTGAAGTGAAGGCATCTTAAACATAGGCAAGGTGTCTAATAGGTGTCATTTAAAGACTGCTGTATTAAGATTATCCAGACAATTTCTAGCCCTTGCTTATAGAAAGTGACCGTAGGAATATAAAGGGCCCATATACTGGAAAAAAGGCTTGGACGTAGTACAAAAAGACCAGCCAAGGCTAGCAATGCTAGCACAGCGGTAGTGATGCTACAGATACGATAGCCATGTTAATGCCGCAGTAGCAAAGCTGAGTGAGGCTGGCGGCTGTGGAAACGACAGTGAGTCAACATGCTATCACTACAGACTTTGACACACACATTAATGCCATGGTATCTCAAGCAAGGAGATCCAACCTCAGCTTACCCAAGATTACCCCCCCACCCCCAACCGCCCCCCCCCGCCCCCCAGCATCAGTAGCATATACATGTTAGCTTTGTGGCAAACAAGAGGCAGTTCTTGCGCATGCACTTTTCCTCCAGGTCCGTCAGTCAGGCCGTCCCGTTTGTCCGTCTGAAATTGTGTTCTAATACATTTACATATAACCATCTATTTTGCCCACTCTGCTTTTTGAATGAAGCGCAATACAGAGCAGCCAATCAGAACAGAGGTGTTTACATATTTCAGACTTTGAAGGCACGAAGGGATAAATGTCATGTAAAAACTCTGAACTATAAATTATGTTTTAGTACCAAAACCCATTCAAAGATCCCTGGACTTCAAGGAATTAATACTACTACTACTACTACTAATAATAATAATATATAATAATTAAAAACTAGAAATATGTAAGATACAGATACATGCTTTCCTGTACATTACTTCACATAAATGACATAAATGCACATCATAAATTATCATTTTTACCTGACCATTTTTCAACGTCTCCCTAAGAATTGAACTGTTAATTAAACGATTTAGTCACTGTGCCTTTAAGAAGATATATGTAAATGACCTCTCTACTGATTGGCTGCCTGTATTGTGTCTTCAAGTCAAAAGGCTGAACCTCATTCAAGAAACACTTGAATGAGGTTCATTCAAGGTGAGACTAAACTGCTGGAGATTGACACTGTCACAAAAAAAGGCCATGTATCTCCATTTTTGCTTATTGATGTTTTTTTTTCTTCCAGTTTCTGACATAACTAGAATCTTGCAAATGATTCTTTACATGGTGTCAAAATGTCATGATGAACGGACCAATAGAAATGCTCCAACATTGAATAACATCATTTTACACTGACTTCCATTGAAAGACGTCCCTGTTAGGCCCTGTTAGCTACTATATACTGTATGTAGATACAATGGTAGCCATGATTAAACGAATGTGAACGTGAAAGCGTGGTAAAGTTGACACAGCAATTAGCTGTTCACCTGGAATTGCTGCTGATATTCTTCTTAGCAATGTGACTTCCATTTTCTCGGCCCTGGAAAACATATAGTTCATATGGTGCAACGTTAGCAAGCCTGCTTGAAATGACTAAACACCTGGACGAGGTTTGAGGCGACTGTGGTGTTTTAGGTAGAAGCTTCCATAAATGGTTATCTACATAAGCCTCGTGAATCCATTTTTTACACGTAAGAAGCAAACTTCAGACCCCACGTCTTTTTTTGACTGCCTACATTTCGGAAAAGAGGACACCTGTGTCCATTTCATAGCCTATGATTTTCTTTTTTTCATTCTCATATAACAGTACGTCATAGTGTCATAAATCACATTAGCAAAGCTGTTTGAGATGACTAAACACCTGGACATGGTCTGAGGCGACTGTGTGGTGTGTTAAGCCTGCAGTTAGCACAATGCTAACTGTTGGAGATACAAGCTTCCATTACTGGTTAGCTAAATTAGCCTTGTGGCTCCATTTTAACATGTAGGAAGCAAACTTCAGACCCTGTACATCCCTTTCTATAACTGACTACATTTCGAAAAAGAGGACGACTGTGTCCATTTCATAGCTTATCTCTTATCATAGCTTTTCTTTTGTTCATTCTTATATTACAGTATAGTTATATACTATACTATATAGGATATAACATAGTGTCAGAAACCACATTTGCTAAACACCTGGATATGGTCTGAGGCGACTGTGTGGTGTGTTAGGCCAGCCATTAGCGCAATGCTAACTGTTTGGATTATAAGCTTTCATTACAAGTTAGCCAAATTAGCCTTATGGCTTTATTTTTATACTTATGAGGCAAACTTCAGACCCCGTACATTTATTTTTCTTTGACTGACTACATTTTGGAAAAGATTTGATAGCCTAGCCTTTTCCCCCATTCTTAGATAACAGTATTTCATAGTATTGGAAACCACATTAGCGAGCCTGCTTAAGATTACTCAACACCTGAACAAGGTCTGAGGCGACTGTGTGGTGTAAAGTCTGCCATTAGCGCAATGCTAACTGTTTGGATTATAAGCTTTCATTACAAGTTAGCTAAATTAGCCCTATGGCTTTATTTTTATACTTAAGAGGCAAACTTCAGACCCCGTACATTTATTTTTCTTTGACTGACTACATTTTGGAAAAGATTTGATTGCCTAGCCTTTTCCCATTCTCAGTATTTCTGAGGCGACTGTGTGGTGTGTTAGGCCTGCCGTTAGCGCAATGCTAACTGTTTGGATTATAAGCTTTCATTACAAGTTAGCTAAATTAGCCTTGTGGCTTCATTTTCACACTTAAGAGGCAAACGTTTTTCTTTGACAGACTACATTTTGGAAAAGATTTAACAGCCTATGATTTCTTCCCATTCTTAGATAACAGTATTTCATAGTATTAGAAACCACATTAGCGAGCCTGCTTAAGATTACTCAACACCTGAACAAGGTCTGAGGCGACTGTGTGGTGTGTTAGGCCTGCCATTAGCGCAATGCTAACTGTTTGGATTATAAGCTTTCATTACAAGTTAGCCAAATTAGCCGTATGGCTTTATTTTTATACTTATGAGGCAAACTTCAGACCCCGTACATTTATTTTTCTTTGACTGACTACATTTTGGAAAAGATTTGATAGCCTAGCCTTTTCCCCCATTCTTAGATAACAGTATTTCATAGTATTGGAAACCACATTAGCGAGCCTGCTTAAGATTACTCAACACCTGAACAAGGTCTGAGGCGACTGTGCGGTGTAAAGTCTGCCATTAGCGCAATGCTAACTGTTTGGATTATAAGCTTTCATTACAAGTTAGCTAAATTAGCCTTGTGGCTTCATTTTTATACTTATGAGGCAAACTTCAGACCCCGTACATTTATTTTTCTTTGACTGACTACATTTTGGAAAAGATTTGATAGCCTAGCCTTCTTCCCATTCTCAGTATTTCTGAGGCGACTGTGTGGTGTAAAGTCTGCCATTAGCGCAATGCTAACTGTTTGGATTATAAGCTTTCATTACAAGTTAGCCAAATTAGCCGTATGGCTTTATTTTTATACTTATGAGGCAAACTTCAGACCCCGTACATTTATTTTTCTTTGACTGACTACATTTTGGAAAAGATTTGATAGCCTAGCCTTTTCCCCCATTCTTAGATAACAGTATTTCATAGTATTGGAAACCACATTAGCGAGCCTGCTTAAGATTACTCAACACCTGAACAAGGTCTGAGGCGACTGTGCGGTGTAAAGTCTGCCATTAGCGCAATGCTAACTGTTTGGATTATAAGCTTTCATTACAAGTTAGCTAAATTAGCCTTGTGGCTTCATTTTTATACTTATGAGGCAAACTTCAGACCCCGTACATTTATTTTTCTTTGACTGACTACATTTTGGAAAAGATTTGATAGCCTAGCCTTCTTCCCATTCTCAGTATTTCTGAGGCGACTGTGTGGTGTGTTAGGCCTGCCATTAGCACAATGCTAACTGTTTGGGGTGTAATCTGCCTTTACTGGTTAGCTACATTAGCCTTGTGGCTCCATTTTTATACTTAAGAGGCAAACTTCAGACCCCGTACATTTATTTTTCTTTGACTGACTACATTTTGGAAAAGATTTGATAGCCTAGCCTTCTTCCCATTCTCAGTATTTCTGAGGCGACTGTGTGGTGTAAAGTCTGCCGTTAGCGCAATGCTAACTGTTTGGGGTGTAATCTGCCTTTACTGGTTAGCTACATTAGCCTTGTGGCTCCATTTTTTTTTACACTAAGCAGACAAAGCAGACAAACGTCAGACCCCGTACATGTCTTGGTTGATTGAATACATGCGAGTGAAAGAGGAAATCTGTGTAAATGTGATTTCAGGTCAAAAGCATGGCTTTAAAATGCTTTCACTGAGCCGTGGAAAGCAGAGTCGGCCACCTGAAGGGAAAGCGTGGTCCTGCTGCGCTGCTGGAGATTAGCCTAGCGCACAACACTCTCCCGCCAGTACTGCTTGAGATAGCACGGAGGGGTGGATTTATTTTCCTGACATATTACTGTGAAGAATGAACAGGTAGCAGGCAGCTTTGAAAGGCTGTAGATGAAGTTCCTGCACATTTTCTCCCGTCTATTAAAACTGAAATGCTGCTTAATGGCCGTGAAAAAAACATTACTGCAAAGATCAGGCCAAGGCCACAGCTATTCTCAACAGAATTCAATTCAGAAATTAGATGCAATGTAGCTAATATCTAGTGGTGATGCTGCAATGAGGGAACCAGTGATCCCAACAACAACAAATAATAATAATAATGAATAAATATTCATTTAAATATATTTTCTGTATTTTATCAGTGACAGTTTGAAACTATATGCTCTACAGTGCTAACAGATTAGCAATCTACACTTATATAGTTTGTATATTAATAATTATGACTGAATTATATGCAGTTACAATTTACTTGGCCAACATGACCATCAAACAAAGAGCTGCACAGTGCCAGCAATAGACTCACACTACTGCGGTCTGTTATGCAACGGCTCCATCATGTGGAGGAATGAGAGCATAGCATATTAAGCACCAGTAAGGGCCAAATAATTATCATACAGCCCTAAAATATATTGGGTTTAAAAGGTTAAAGGTCTGAAAATGGAACTTTATGCATTTACCACTAAACTCAATTTTTTTGGCGTATATTGTGTTGTGCTCCTTCTCTGGCACTTGAAGACACAACCTTAAGAAGGCCATCGTGACTGAGATAAAGACTTGCTCATGCCCATCTCTACACTGGCTACTACCAGACATAGTGGCCCGTTGTAGTAAAACTCTGTACTTCTATCACCGTAGGACTCCGAGAAAGGTCCTCTTCAAGGCCTTGGGCCTGACTGAGTGAGTATTGTGGGGGTCAACAGTGCATGTGCATGTGGGAACGGTGTGTTTGGGGTCTAACTGTCTCTTGACTTACATGTTTTTATGCAAAATCCCACTCATAATTAAACAGACTGCTTTTATTACTGTGCCTTTAAGACATATACACACTCCGAGCACTTAATGAGGAACACATGTGAAACTCACGTCATGGTTTAAGCATTTCTATGTTCTATGCAGATGTTCTGGGATTTTTGGCATTTTTCACAATCTCTAGTGTTACTCTGAATAAGACAGGGAAACTCCTTGTTGACAGGAGAGGTCACAGCCAGCAGCAGAAGTGATCAGGCATAGATGGGGGCTATAGATGGGCTACAACAGCAGAAGACCCCATCGGGTTCCACTTCTGTCTGCCAGAGTCCAGAAAGCTCAAGCTGCAGTGCTGAGGCACAGGCTCATCAAACCAGGACAGTTGAAGACTAGAGAAGCGTAGCCTGGCCCCAAGGCTCATAGATGGTAAGGTCAGAATTTGGCACCAACACCATGAATCCATGGATGCACCCTGCCTTGTGTCAACGGTCCAGGCTTGTGGAGGTGCTGTAATGGTGTGGGGAAGGTTTTTCGGCACAGTAGGGGCTGGTTAATAGCAATTACAGCCGGTTTTGAGTAGTGTTGCTGACCACATACATCCTTTCATGACCACAACTTACTCATCTGCTAACGGCTACTTCCAGCACGATGATGCACCAGGTCACAACGCAGAGGTCATCTCGAACTGGTTTCATGAACTTGACCAAAATGGGAGCTTATGCAAACAAGCTCTGTTCTGATTGGCTGTCCTATGTTGAGTCTCCAATAAAACAGTAACACAGTATGTCCAAATTTTGACACGTCACCTATTTTTTTGTATGTTATATTTTGGGCTTGGACGTGTGTGAGGTTGTGTGTTTATGTGAAGACGTTGACCTGCTATTGTTTCCTCCATTTTTCCCCAATAATCGATTTCCATTCCTCAAAGATAAAAGACACCTTTTTATGTTCTGAGGTACATTATACGTCCAAATGTTTGTGGACACCCCAAACATGCGTTCAACTACTTCAAGTTGCACCCATTGCAAATGATGGTGCTTCATCCAATAATTTTAAGGTTGGGATGAGGTGGGATAGGGTGGGGTGGGATGAGGATCATCCAACGTCTCAACCTCACCAACGCTCCAGTCACGAATGAGATCAAATTCTCGCAGTAGTGCTTCAAAATTTAGTAGAAAGTCTTCCCTGGACAGTAGAGACATTTACTCCACCAAAAGCAGGATAAACGTGAGCGTGAGGCGTCTCAAGACTTTTGTCCAACCAGTGTATATTGCATGACAAGCTAAAAACGACATTTTTTCATTCATGTTTTACATTTTATCCTAGTGGTAAATTACACAATGTGTACAGCGCCAGGCTGTATTTACGTACTGATCAAACGCTTCCATCCGCAAGACATATGGCGTGTAACAGCAGTCAGGAAGTTCAATTGCGAGAAGAAAGAGAAAGGCGCACTTGAGCTTGCAGAGGAAGATCAACCTTTATTTATTGAAACTGCTTGCATACAAAATATATTGCACTATAACCAAACAATGTCAACATAAAACCCAGTCTGTTCTGCTATTATGTACAAAGAAATTATTACCCAAAGTGCAGTAACATACAAGGTCAGTCTACCTTGGTTCAGTATCTACAGTTTTTCCATGTTTTTTTTTTCTCCTGTTCAATTTATCATCTTTTTTTGACCACGACAGCTTACGTTGTGAGCAAGAGATGTTTTCTTTATTTTTATACGATTTCATCGTCCTGTAAATTCATCGATGCTCTCCGACAAATAAATAGCTAGAAAACAGTCTGTGTTTGGCAACGCTTGCGAGACGTAAGAAGTTTAGTTGTTTTCTTATCCGATGACCGACTGTCGCGAATCTCGTCAGCTTCCAGCCTGCCTCAGGTTAGCAGGCCGTAAAAACACCGAGAGTAAACCATTTAACGATCGTTGGAGTTAAGTCTTAGTCCAGGAGTTGCGTGAGGTGGCGGCTAAAACGCCTCGACCAGCTCAC
The DNA here is from genome assembly GCF_030463535.1 of Salminus brasiliensis. Taxonomy (NCBI): domain Eukaryota; kingdom Metazoa; phylum Chordata; class Actinopteri; order Characiformes; family Bryconidae; genus Salminus; species Salminus brasiliensis. Next base: position 29,278,498 of record NC_132896.1, on the reverse strand, counting down.
AGGAAAGAGAACTTTGCAGCTTTCCTTCACTCCTGTCTTTGTAAATCCGCTGCCTGTAGCAAGCTTACCAGCTTGGCTCTGTCTGGTTTTGTGTGTTTTTAGAAGATCAGTTTTCAGTTGTCTTGCAAACCTTGCGTCCAGTCTAAAAGGTGGGAGAAGGTTTGCACCTTTTTCCCTAAGCCATCCTAAAGTCTAAAGGAAGGAAGGAGGACTCCAGCAGTTTTTAATGCAGTCTGCACTGGTAGCATTTGACAGACTGTCCTAATTCTGACACGTTTCCATGCACTTACACGCTTCTAATAAATTAAAAGGGTCTACAAAGGGTTCTTTGAGAAATGCCATAGAACCACCATTGTGGGTTCCATAAAGAAGGAGGAGGTTTAAAGAAGTGGTTCTTTAAAGTGGTTCCTCATGGAATCAAAAATGGTTCTTCCATGGCATTGCTCAGATGTCAACTCTTGGTAGTACAAGAACAGAGCACATTTATAATAGAAGCCAAAGGGAACTTGCTTTAGGAACCCATTGGCTTCCACTGTGTACCGAGTAAGCAGGCTGTCTGTTGGGTTTTTAACAGCGTGTCAAAATCAGTGCCTGCAGTAAGAAATTGCATGTTACCAATGCACACGGCAGAGATGACGCTAAAAACACTGGAGTATCCTTTTTAATTTACATAAGATATTGATCCAGGCGAATCACTTCGAGACTGTGGTTTAAGCCGCAGCGAGTGGGGCTGCCTATTTTTGCCTTTTCCGCCAAAGAGAGTTTAGCAAGCATACAGCGACGGAGGGAGAAAAAAACGGCTCTAACTGGCTGTAAATGAATGGTTACTAGCTGTACAGCGAAATAAGAGAGCGCAGAAAGTCACTACCAGGGTTACTGTCACAGTAGGTTTCCCAAAAAAGAAAAAAGGGAAGGAAAAAAACAGAAAAACTAAACGTCTGTGGGTTCAGAACAGCATCACGTCTTCTCGAACTGTAAACCTAAAGAGGTTAATGCACAAGCACTGCTCAGATAAGACAAACGGTTTCATTAGCAAACTTAAAAATGCCACGTCTCCTCGCTCCCTCTATCTCTCTTCCCCCTCCCTAAGCGCGCAGAGCTGCGAAAAAAAGTACAGTAGACTCAAAATTAGCAAAGATATCTAAACTTCAGTTCATTATGTTGACAGCATACATGTGATTCACCTGCTGAGAAGTCTTATCACATTCTAGTTTATTAGAGTTTAATAGATTAAGTACTTGCAGAGTAACACAAACATGATAAGTGCACATTTAAAGTTTCAATCCAAAAGAAACAGCGACGATCGATCTCTTAACAAATGATATAATATACAGTATGCAACCCCGCTGCTAAATGCTCCAAATTCTAGGATGATCCATCTGTAAGGACAGTGACACGGTTACAGAAAGAGATTCCATTATCGGTGCTTCACACCTGAACATGACACTGGGGGGAAAAAAATTATTAAAGAAAATAATAATAAAAAATACAGCAGGACAGATGGCAGTATTGTGTAGCCAGTATGGGGTACAAAAAGGTCATGTTCACCCTGTTTGACAGATAGGTGGGGGCAATATGAGCTTTATTTATATATTTATTTATTTTAATGTTTGGATGGTCCAGACTTGGAATACTATTACTATTAAGTGTAATTATTTACTAAAAAAAAAAAAAAAAGTGTAGACTGACCACTACCAGATAAAGTGGATATTTACTTCACAACAAGAATGTCCAGTCTTAAAGAAAAAACATTTAGGGGCTTCAAATGGTTCTTTGAGGGAGGCCACAGGAAAAAAAACACTTTTGGTTGTTAATAACAGAGATTTCAGTGCAAGTGTTAGTGTGAAGTACCTTTTAAAAAGGTCCAAAAAAACCTTTTACACTAGATGTACAGCTTCCAACTTAAAGGTTCTTCACACTCACGCATCTCTATTACAAACATGGTTGGTTCTTTATGGAACCAAATGTGATTCCTCTATGGCATATAAGCGCCTTTATTTTTAAGAGTTTGGAAGAAAGAAAAAAAAAAAAAAAAAAAAAAAAAAAAAATCAGAACACCTCTCAAGTGGTTAGAAATATTTCGTCCATAGAATCGCATCGTAAAAGTGGTTGACTACAATACGTCACGCCCATGACTTGGTCAGGAGAACGTTCTCGAAAATCTTCTCTACTCAAAATTCAAAACCTCAGCCACATGAAAAACATAAACTGAGGCTTGATGAAGTCCTGCGTTTCAGATGTACAAAAATGATGGGTATGAAATACTGTACATGCACCACAAAAAGGTTGCTCTTTTTTTTCTTCTTGTTTTTCTTTTTTTTTTCTTTTATCAGTGGCTGGCTGAGATCGCAACACAAACGTTGGTTGGATAAGTGTTGTTCATGTCTTCTTCCCTGATTTGGACATCCAAATTCTGAAACTATCCACACTAGTTAAAAGGCACAGATCATGTAGGAGCGTCTTTAGGTCTACGTCTTTTTATTTTTTTTATTCCTTTTCAATTTTTCCTTTTCTGTCTTTTTTTTGTTTTTGTTTTGTTTTTTTTTGCTAGCGATGTGGCTGGGACCTCACATCTGAATGGGCTCTAGAACACCAAAGGGTAGAAAATAAAACAAAAACAAACAAAAAACTATATGCCATGAAAGGTGGCACTGAAACTAACACCAAACATCTGAATCTGAATTCATCCTCTATCCACCTCTTTTGTCCTTGAGTTTATGGAGAACGAAAAGAAGGAAATACTTGAAAAAACACACACTGTTTTTTTTTTTTCTTTTTCTTGTTAAACGTATTTCACCCACAGCTTCAGTTAGTTTCATAGGTAGTTGCCTAGAGAGTCAATTACAAAACCTGTAGCTTCTGATCTGATTTAGAGACCGGCTTCCCTAAGCAATGTAGACTACAAAAATGCAACACGGCATCCACCAGAGACCTTCGTCTACTGCCCCCTTTTTAGCAATTACAAAATGTGCTTGATGTCATGTCTTGCGACAGCCCTACTGACCTGGTTGTCTTTGGCCTAATATGTCTCTAATGAAGAAGCTTCTGGATTGGTGGAGTTGAGTGGGAGACTGAAAGGGGAGTGGTGAGGGGCGGAGGGGGGCTCTCTGTTTTACGACACCCCATTCACCACCACTTGGCTGTCTTGGCCTTCTTGCTTCTCCTTCTTCAAGCCTCGCTCTTTAACAGGCCGCTGTCTGGGGGCGCTGGCGTCTCCGGTGGGTGCTTGAGGCCCTCGGCTGGCGTGGACGCTCCTTTCGTTATTGCTGTCGACTCGAATCTGACAGAGGAAGGAGCAGCAGGCCAGAAGAAAGGATTAATCGGTTATGTGTGTCAAGATATGCAGAAACTAGTTTGTTAGATCAGAGCTTGGCAGATGTGCTGTCCAGTATACCGGTCTCCCAAATATACTGAGGTTTCATTATAGTGGTGTTAAGAGATGACAGTTAAAGATATCTGCGGTTGAGGTCGACTCCTATACTTTACTTACTGCACCAATATATGCACTTCTATTGGTGGTATACCCATCCACCACCATGTTTGACATATTGTAGCAATACTCCACCTTGGCTGCAGACTGCGTCACATTTCGTCATACATCATATCATATCATATCATAACTGACATTCACACAACCTGAATGCAGCCTAAATAGATTTTGGGCCAACTGCAGCACCATTCAAATTAGTTTATATATTATATTTATATATTAGTTTATATATATATATATATATATATATATATATATATATATATATATATATATTCACAAAGCAGCTTTACAGAGATGCAGGCCCGAGCCACTTTTATGAAAGCCAATGGCGACAGTGGCAAGGAAAAACACCCTCAGATCAAGAGGAAGAAACGTTAAGAGTAACCAAGGGGAACCAATCCTCAGCAGAACAACCAGTCAGATTGAGTGATTTAAAGAAGAACTACAGCTAAAGTGAATGCAAGTCATGAGTTATGAACATGTGAGTAAGCGCAGGACACATGCGCAGTATTATTGCGTTAACAAGGATCCATGCCTTGTGGGGATGTAGTTCAGTGGTAGAGCGCACGGTTTGCATGTATGAGGTTCAGGGTTCAATACCCGGGCTCGTCAAGCTGGCACTGTTGGGCACTTTAGCAAGGCCTTTAACCCAGTGTTGGCTCCCCACTGGGTGTCCATGGTGTGTGTGTGATTGTGTGTGTGCTCACTGCATGAATGGGTTAAAGGCGGAGACCAAATTCCACCTGTGTCCAGTATAAATAGATATAGTTGCCTGTGTTATTGCTGGATATTTGTGCATAATTCAATCTTCTGAAAGAACTGTTGGGTCCCTTTCTACAGAGTATGTGAAAACTTCTACTAACAGTGCAGAAGCCTGAGCAATCATTTACCTGTAGGGAATCCTCTTGAGGCCTTGGCTTAGAATCTCTGGAGTTACGAGAGCGGGACTCACTCCAGTGCATTTCCTCAGCTGAGTAAACACAGATCCAACCCCACATATGTTAGCACCAGATAGCTCTATCTAGAATATAACTGCACTATAAATTTATGCAACCATAATACTGAATATTTTTACATAATATCTAGAAACAGTCCAACACAACACATAGAACAAATGTTTTGAGAAAATATAGAAGGAAAAGAATAAGCGACTGACTTTTGTAACCCCCTCCTCCTCTGCCTCTTCCTCCACGACCCCTGGTCCCTCCACCCCGCTTGCGCCCGTCCGAGACCCGTTTAGGGTAACCCATTGACTCCTCGTCTGTGGGGGCCAGGGACCAGTCACTCAGCTCATCTCTGTGGTCAGATTCGGTCTCTGATGCGTTAGAGGCTTCAGAGTTGGTCCCTTACCAAATATAAGGGAAAAGGTCACACAAAAAATGATACCGGTTGTGATTTACAGACATTTCGTGCAGTTATGATATTATTAAAGCTTTACATTACAGCAACCATTCAAAGTTATGAATCTTTAGGCCTTCAGATTTGCACTGGAGCTATTAAGCTAATGTGCTTATCAGATAAGCTTATACCCCCACAATGTTGTTAAATAAACTCAGACAGACTTGCTTATCTGGTTTCTGACTTTGTTATGACACAGTGTTATCTATAAAAAGAGACAAAATACATCTCAAGGCTAAAACAGTAGAGGCAGCCATGCTGCATTCTGCCTATACAGTCATTAATTTTAGCTACATCAGCTTACCAGACTCAGAACAATCTAAAGAAGCGAACTCAGACACTACACATGGGTTAGAAATGTATTCCTGGGGAAACTTTCTGTACCTGAGGCAAACGTAGGGCCTCGTCTCCCTCTGCCCCCGCGACCAAAGGGTTTGCCCCCTCGTGAAGGGCCCATGCCATTATCAGCACTGAAGGGCTTTTCCTTCTCTGGCCTGCCTGGAGGAGCTCTGGGTCCTCCGCCAATCTGTCTCAGCTGTTCATCAATCTGTAGCCTCTCCATCCGCAATTGGTCCACCTCCTGAATATGACAAAACATCTCTATTTTCAATTTTTTTTTCTCTTCTAGTTACATTTAGAAACTGACAGGTGTTCTTCACATAGTGTCAAAATTCTGCGATTCATGAACCAACAAAGAATAAAACCTTTTTACACTGACTTCAGTTACACATCTACTTTACAGCGACGATATATACAAAAGCATACAGTTACAGGAAATCCAGAGGGTGGTTGTTTCCATCCTTAAAGCATTTGAAGCATTTAATGAATCAGACAAGTGAAACGACTAGATTTTAAAGAACTTTAGAATTACGTAATATTGTGACTAGTACCAGTCAACCAGTAAGCAGCAGCAAATTATTATTAAGGTTAATATAAGGGAATAACAATAATAATAACAATAATAATTCGGATGCCCAATAGCTTTGGAATCCTATAGAAATTGCCAGATTTTCGCTTGAGAAACAAAGTTTCTTCATATTTACTGATATTTCAAACCAATACTTGATCATATAGTTATTGTACTCTGGAAAAGCAGACCATTTAGACTCGGCTACTGCAGTAAAATACCTGCCTTAGATCCATTTTACTGCATTCGCAGCCCTCTACAAATATAGGTTATGTGTTTTCTGGGGTGCTAATCCAGACAGATGCGGTGCCCGTTATGACACTTTTATAATGTATCGATATCAGCAGGTTTATACTTTAAAAAAAATATATTGGACATCGGCGTCCCTAATTATAACTAACTGGACAAGCTTTGGGCCTTAGAAAGCACCATATTTTCTGACACCATAAGATTTGACTGTGAGACAAATCTTAGAGAGAAGGGCATTTTTGCAAGTAACGCAAGAAAAAAGGGCCTACCTTCAGATAGTTGAGATGGTAGTCGAGCAGGATGCGAGCATTTGAAATGCTCTCTTTTGTCCCAACAAACACAAATGGCACCATGCCCTTTTAACAAAAAGTTTAATAAATTGATTTAAACCAAAGTTACACATTAATGAATAAAAAGGTTCTCTCTCTCACACACACACACACACACTATGTCCAAATGTTTGTGGACACCCTTTCTAATGAATGCATTCAGCTACTTTAAATTGCACCCGTGCAAATAGGACTCTCAGGAGCAGATAAACATAATGGCAGGTGCGGGCTTGAGGCTTGTATGAATCCCCCCCAGCATTGAGCTTGTGTTCTCTAGAATGATGAATGGTTCTCCATCCAGTACTTTAAGGGTTACTTGGGGATGAGTTGGTGTGGTGTGTATGTAAATAATATATAAAAAAATCAAGGTTATTTAGAACGTTTGCTTGTAAACAAATACTGACCTCCTCTATTGGAGATGTTTTTTTGTCGTTTTCTGGTTCCACTCTTACTCGGACAACACCAGATTTATCCACAACCTCCTGAATCAGTTTCCCACTCTTTCCAATGACTTTTCCTGGTGAAGCAGAGACAGAAAGACAGTTCCAAGGGGGCTTTCGAAACACTTTATCATATAAAGCACTTCACTGCTTTTCTCACCAGCTTACTCACAGCTAACGACCAGCATTACAGATGTTCACCATGTAATTGCACTGCGCCATCAACTGGGAGGTCAAAGGGTCTCACATGCCTTCCTCTGGTGCATGTAAAGCCTTTCTGAATGATCATCGTCAGCATTTTCAAACAGCTCACCGCAGGAGCCAACTGCTGAACTCAGTCATTAGAAAACAGAAGCCTTGATTGGGCGCAGTGTTTCTTAACTACAGGGGATCGAGGACCCCTGCTGCCTTTCAACACTAATGACGACATGGCCAATTACACTCTCACAGACCCCCCAGCCATGGATGCCATATGATGCGCCAGGGTCACAGCAGTGTGGTTCACTTCCAGACTTCTAAAGCAGCGTTTTCAGAAGGATGAAGCACCTCGGGGGTCATGTCCATAGATCAGCTGACATTTCACTTTTTCTTGTCCTTACCTACTAAATTCCTGGGCACTTTGATAATGTCTTCAGAAAACTCCAGGTAGCTCCTCGCTTTCCGCACAGCCTCCTGGTCCTGGAATCAAAGCCCACACTGGTCACACATCTATCCTAGGCATCGAAGCGCCTTCAGACCAAGACTGGTTGTCAAACATCATCTTGCTGTGTACCTCTCCATAGATGTGAAAGGTGCAGGTCTCTTCATCCAGGTCTATGTTGGTGACTCCAGGGACTTTGCGAGCTTGCTGGATGTTCGCTCCATGCGTGCCTATGGCCAGGCCCATCAGGTCATCACGTACCACAAACTGCTCATGGAACCTGGACGCCAACTGCCGGGAGCTCTACAGAGAGGGTGGAGAAGGGGGGTGGGGTGTCAAGCAAATGGTAAAACATGAGCAAGAAGGGATAGATTGGGAATTTTACACATCAGAATATATGTCCTCTTCATCAGGAGAACATTTGTATAAGAAAAGGAATGTCTTCTTTAGTAAGCCTGTCACGATAGTCGTGTTATCAAACAATATATGGACATGACTTCGTAAATGAGCTGGGTATGTTTTAAAAACAGAGGTTTTATTTTATTTATATTTTTACATTCCAATTCCAAAGTCTAAATATTCTTATTAATAATAATAATAATAATAATAATAATAAAATAAAATAATGGTGTAATCACACCATTATGCTGTTAATCATTAGATCACTAGCATAAATTAGTATTTAGGTAAAATAAATAATGTCACAATTATTAATTATAATTGTTATTTATTATAAGAACCATAATTACTAATAAAACAACATTATCTTGACAGGCCTAGCCTGTAGTGCACCGTCTAGAAACAGCCTATTCTTTAATGGAATTTCTGGACAATCAGGTTGCATTCAGAGTCTTTCCTCCAGAGAGAAATGCTGAACATGTATACTAATCTTTTAATACACTACATGGACAAAAGTATTGGGACACCTGCTCATTTTTCCCTGGCTTCTTCTGAAATCAAGGGTATGTGCGCATCTGCAAATCTGTTTCAGCAATAAGTGCAATTTATTATAGTTGAATGCAAGAATACATTCTTTAAAAGGGGTGTCCACAAACATTTGGACACTTTATGTATGTCTTTACGCATGATCTGGATAATCTGCAGTCTTGTAACTTTTGCACTCCAGTATGGCACAAGAGGTTAGCGCTGTTAAGCCCATGTGCACCTCAGTGGACCTAAAACACAGCAGGACTTAGGATCATCCTACTGTGTAGTCTTATGGACTTGGGTCTAAAAGTACTGATGCTGCCAAACAAATGTCTTAAAGTGACTGACATACTGAACCTGCAGATCAGCTAAACTGGTAGAGAAATGTTGAAATCACCCTCAACCTACAAAACTTATGAGACTAACATTAAGAAATTCATATTTCTATACATAGCAAGGAAATCAAAACAGTGCTTCTACATACGAATTAGGCATGTTTTAAGGGAAAGCATCGGACCAGCAGACTTTTTCAATGCACAATGCAAAAGCCAGCACCTGCCAAGTATTACTATGCAATTAGCTAAAATTAGAAAGATCCACAGTACAATCTATCAATAGCCCAAAATCTACTTCTTTCATCTCTCCCTTTTTGGCATCAGAGTGACCAGACTTTTTAATGTTTCTAATTATACGACACCCATTTCAATCTATATTTATTCCGTAACTGACCTGTGCATCAATGAGGAATCATATTCTGGCCATGGCTCAGCTAAGGCTCATCTAGGCAGAAGCACATTTAACTGCAGAGGCCTGGAATGTAACAGCTGTGCATACGCACATAGGAGAAAGTAATACCCCTTTGCACTTGTTAAATATAGACGCCCTGAAGTGCCACACAGCAGATTTGTATCCCATAATGAACAGGAGTCGTGCACCGTTTGGGACTCCCAACGGTCACATTCAATCAAACGTGTCAGACGTATCAAGTTACGGCACCAATAAAGTCTATTTTCATTACATTAGGAACTCCTCTCCCTAACAAACTGCACATTTTGCTGGCAGACTTGATTACAGTGAGCAGAGCAGTGGAGTGTACAGTACTGAACTGGTGTGTATGAGTGTAAGGCAGGCTGATGTCAGACTTGGAACGGTTGGACGTACCTCTAACTGCCGACTGGCCTCTTCATTTCGCAGGATGAGGGCCAGCTTGGTGCGCAGGCTCCTGAAGTGCATGTCCGTCAGCATGGTCGCTCGTTTGGTCGTAACCTCATTAACCGACTGAACGGAAGGAAAGGAGAGCGTTACTAAAAAATGTGAAGCTCCAGAACTTTTCAGAAGGAGCTGCATGGATTCTGTGCGGGGAGCAAAGCCTTACCAGAATAACCAGCTGCTTTTTCTCCGAGTCGTACGTGACGTTGAACGCGCCGATAGCTTTTTTGAAGTCTTTATGAGCAGAGTCTTTTGCACACCTGGGAATGCAATGGGAATCCGTCAAATTCCATACAATTATTAATATATCATTTAACATAATGTAATAAGCGTGTTAGGAATTACGCTCAAACAACGAAGCACATACATCTGCCGCAAATCTTCGGGGACGTCCAGTCTGATCTTCAGAAACGTGTTCTTCGAGGCGGCTTTGTTTGGGTTCACAGGCCGTAGCCTATCTAATGTGACGATCTCATTCAGTGTGGCATCGCAGGCTGCGTACTCTATAACATAAAACTACAGAGGACAGACAAAGAGCCACAGATAAACAGAAATACAGTCTTCATGGTCACACCTTCACATTTCTGATTTACCACTTCATTAGGGAAGCATGTGGACATGCGTAAATGTACGTCTTAGCCAATCTATGCCACACAAATCATCAGGGTGTTCATTCAGGTGACCGTGATCTGATTTAGACACAGTCAGCTTCATGATGCAATAAATGGCTAGTCACTTAAAGCGAAACAGAGATTCATGGAGGTACCCTCCCACTCCTGACGGTTATTTTGATGGTAGCTCACTTTAGAATAGTTCTTCTAAGGCAGGCACAACGGTAGAGTGGTTATAGCTTAGAGCTGCCTCCCCCCCCTCCCTTACACATCCAACTCAATCATCCCACTATTGCTCACCTCTCCTTTCACCATGCGCACTTTGGCTAGCCACCACCCACATGGTTCCTTGTCATTGGCCCTGGAGTACACCTACAGATCATTCAGCAAAACCAACAGTTGTGAGTCAGTTTATGCAGACAGAACAGGCAGTGCCAGGCTTGCTGGTTACATGCGTTTTTGTGGTGCGACTACGCTGTGAGCGTACGTACCTCGACATCATCGCTTTCGCTGATCTCTTTCTGAACTCCGACGGGGGGAGGGAAGCGAACATCATGAAAAGGAATCTGTCGCTCTGGTTGCCAACTGCGATGCCAAACAAATGGAGAACATCCAGAAATGGTTCATTAGAGGAGGTAGAATCAGGTTCACTTCAGGTTCACTACAGTTTTTGATAAAAGCCTGCAAAGCAGGCCTCTGAAGCTGGGCGATACATCATACATGCCGCTGTGTTCACAGTTTTAGCAATATATTTGATTTGAGCATTATATCCATTCACGCTAGCATGTGCAATGTGTCACTCTGGTATAATTGTAAGAGAGGTCTAGCAGTCCAATCAGATTCTTTTTAAAGGAGGAGAAATATTCACCTTTATCAGCTAATCCAAATATCTCATGCTACTGATGCACTCAATTTTATCAATATCGGCCAGCATTCTTATAGCCCCTTATGTGCCACTGGGCTTCACTCTGGCTTAGTAATACAATACAATACCCAGCAACCCCCACCCCCCCGCCGAAAGGAAAACAGCACTTTACTAGTAAAGGTAGATGGATACTCACTTGTTCTCAAAAGACACAGTGACCGTGCTCTCGTGCACATCCTTTATTAAGGCCTGTAAGGAGGGACAGTCAGTTACTACAATGCAAATTCTTGCAAAGATGCACAAACACATCCATGCACATACCATAAACCACAGTATCGGATCATCAGACAAGACAAAACAACAAATATTCAACATTAGTGTTAAGTGGGGGCAGTGGTGGCTCAGCGGTTAAAGCCGGGTTATCGATAACAGGGTTGTGGGTTCGATTCCCGGGCTCGGCAAGCTGTTACTGTTGGGCCCTTGAGCAAGGCCCTTTACCCTTACTGCTCCCCGGGCGCTGGAGTTGACTGCCCAACGCTCTGTGTGTGTGTGTGTGTGTACTCACTGCCCCTAGTTCACTAGTGTGTGTGTGTTCACTACCACAGATGGGTTAAATGCAGAGGACACATTTCGCTGACAAATACGTGCACCTTTACCTTTACCTTTAAGTCATCAGTGCATTGAACACACACCGCGACAGTGAGCACATATGCCCGGAGCGGTCAGCAGCCATTGCTGAGGCGCCCGAGGAGCAGAGAGGGTAAAGGGCCTTGCTTAAGGGCCCAACAGTGGCAGCTTACCAAGGTCTCGAACCTACAACCCTGTCATCAACAACCTGGTGCTCCAACCTTATATAGCCAAAGGGCAAGTTTGCAGTAAGGGTTGAGGGAAAAGGCCTCCTTAACTTTTAATAGAAGTGAACAAAATATTTTTAGGAGCATTTCTATACATGTTTTTATTTACTGGTCCATTTTCCATTCTTCAGAAACCTGCGCTCAAATGATGTCAAAAATGAAGATACAAGGTTTTTGCGGGACAGCATCTAGAGCTGCATGTAGATGCCAGATTTTCTAACACCTGATTGACACGCAGTATTACACTGTATGTCACGGGTGATATATGCGAGTACAACATTAGGAGACGTAAAGGCAGCTGAAAGGCGGGGCTTCTGAGAATCCGTACGCCTGGTTTCTGTTACTGGGCTCTTATTTTTAAACCAGTTACTTTCAGATACTGTTCATTTTCAGTTATAACACGGTCTCTTCAAGCAAAATGCAGGTTTAGATGCATTGTGCTGGTATTAATTTTGACCAATATGGCCTTGTTGTTCAGGTTTGTTGGCTGAATAGATTCTGAGTAGACCGGCAACCAATGGGACCTCCTGAAATGGGTACCTGTGGTCATTTTAAAGGGTATAGTTGGGTACTAATGAAGTAGTCCATTAACCTGTGTTTTTTCATACCAGCTCTCATGTGGGGCCGTCATTAACTGAGCGCTCACAGAGGGTCTGGATCTTGGGAGTTTGTGATTGAGAACCCAGGCATCCAAGGCGATCAGTTGCCACATATTTATGTCATCTTGCAATTTTAAGAATTCATTTTAAGCATTACTTTAAAAGCTTCATTATACTGACATAATGCCAGCTATTAAAACCACTGTTTCCCAACAGATTCAGCATAATGCATCTCCATTTTTGCCATAACCGTGAATTTTCTTAAACTATATGATGAATGGGTCAATGGAAATCCTGCAAAGTGACTTGAAATTCCATCTTTTTGACGTCCATTGAGAGTAAAGTTGCTATTTGTGAGATCTTACATTTATTCTTAAGCAGTCTTATGCCAGTAAGGCTGCTGATTAACCAGGCTGACAGTGCACAGGTTACGCGCCCCCCTCCCGGAGCTACCGCAGAGCTCTTTTACCACCACAGTGTATGCACAGAATGGCAATAAGAAATAAAAATAGCAGTGGCTTCCCAGACAAATGGGATCAACACTGATCTAATGGCACAAACTTGTACAGAAATGAACAGGTGACACAGTGCTGGCTGCTGGCTGCCCATGCCATGCCACACATAAGCTTCAATCACCCCACTTGCCCGTGTAATGCTGGCTTGAACAGGCTTGGAGGTGCAAAATAATAGAAGGGGTAATGCTTAGGGTCCAGAGAAGTAAGGATTGTGCTGTAATCCAGCGTCCCAGGATCTCACAGTGTAGCAGAGCCAGCTAACCACCATCCTCTGCAGCTTGCAGCGATACGAGCAATGGCAGCTAGTGGCCTAAAACCAGCCGTCGAGCCATTTTAGACTCAACGAGGAGCAAAAGGTACCGCTTAGCTTTGAATCAGGGGGTTAAACAGAGCTCATATGGAAGCTAGAACAGATCATAAGTACCTCTAAATAAAGCCAGATGAGGAGCTGGACCTTACCGAGCTTAACGCACCGCAAACAAACAAGACTGGCCACGGCGGGCTGGGCCTAGCGAGCCTGGACGGCTACAGCACCGCAAGCAGCCCAGACTCGGGGGGGAGGCTTGCTGGGACTCGGAGACGTAAACACGGAAGGAGACGGTATCTAAAAGAAGAGCGAGATGGAGGGTGGTACCCACCTTATAGAAAGCCCCACTCGCCCCCCGGACTTCCACCGCCAGCTCGTCCATGGCGCCCGCCCGCAGTGAAACAGTAGAAGTGGCTGCAGCTGCCGTGTCGTCGCGCCTCCTCCTCCTCCTTCTCCTTCTCCTCCTCCTCCTCTACCGAGCGGCGGGGTAAGGCCGCTAGGGCTGGTGCTCCTGACGCTTTAGGCTGGAGAGCAGAGGGAACCGTGCATGGAGCCCCGAGGAGGCCGAGGCTGCTGCTGCTGCCGCTGCTGCTGCTCGTCGCCGCTCCGCTCCGATGTAAACACGGACACACAGCCCGTCTCCCTCCCCTCGCGCACCTCCACGAACACGTGACACGGGGCTGCGCGCTACGTCACCACGCTCCCTCGATCAAACCTACAACCGAGGGCCCATTAAAAATGTAAAAGTCGTTCAGATACAATATTTAATTATTACTAAATATTTTATGAATTATTTATAACTGTATAAGTATATTGTGTAGATAATTATATTCGTAGTGAAGTTTATAATAATATGTGTGAGGAAAGGTCTTCTGTCACTGCTCTCTTGGTATCATCCTAACTTTTGAAAAAGAGCATTAGTAATAATTTAGCAATGGTTTTGACAATCTTAAAAAAAAAACATAATAATGGACAAGACTGAGGTTATATATAATTTAAATATTTTAAATTTATTTGACAAGTGGCGCAGTGCAGAAACCCAGGTCATTCCAGCAGGTTGACTTACGTTTTCTTCCTTTACTGGTTTTCCATATTTTCTGGAGCTCGCTACTGATATTAAGATCATACTGACGGAAAACCAGTCCAAATTAGTTTAGGAAGTTTATTTTGCAATTTAACTTAAAAAGGTAAAAGAGACTGATGGTCACTAAAAACCTGTCATTACCATCACAACATTTTTTGTGCTGGTAATGACAGTTTGGTTGCGGTAATGACAATTATCCCTTTTTTTTTTAAGAGAAAAAGACCCTGAGTCATGGATTTCCTAGCACTGCTCAATACCATCTATGAGATGCACTTTAAATAAATATGTGAATTATATGGTGTATTTCATGAAATATTTCCATGATCATAGAAATGGTAATGACGCTAAATAAATCTACTCCATGATCAGGAGGAATACATGGTTACATTACTCACTTCTCCACACTCTTCTCTCATGGCTGAAATGTGCTCCCAGTCACAGCCAGTCTGTGTTTTCATGGTTACAACAACCTTCCTTACAGAAATTGCAGCCTATTACAGTAAGGATGGTAATGATAATAATAGGGATTGTAATACATTGTTCAAAAATATACAAATGTTGGATAGATATGAATGTAAAATAATAAATGTATTTGTGAGATATTATAAATAGTCATTTTATTGGAGCAGAGAAGTTTCAAAGTCTGGGTTTTGGACAAGGCCAAAGTGGCAAAGTATTGATGTTTAAACTTTGCAATACATTCAATAAATTATATATTAAATACCTAAGCTTTTTATTTTGTGACAAAATATGTATTTATAAATTGATGAATTTACAACCTGGGGATGTAAAAGTTCCTCTAACTGAAGAGTCATATTTATGTAATGTGGAAACATGAAAAATTTGTTTCCGCTGTAAGTCAAACATCATTCAATATACATACCTCATATTATCTACAGAGATGACTTATAAATTGACCTCTTTTTTAAATGTTGCTGTTTGCACACTTTGCATACTTTCTGCTTCTAGTGGTGAGTTTTAAGAAACAATTAAGCGGTCAGTCAGTCTTGCCCGTTCGGTCACAGCAATTAGGTTTAGCTGAATTATTTTGTTTGTATATTGTGCTATGAATTAATTTCTATTTTGGCTTATTATGACTTTATTATATGAGTTTTAAAGATCATATTTTTCCAGAAACACAATTAATTAATGAATTAATTAATGAATTAATTAATTATTGAAATGCCTTCTATGCAAACCCGCTCGTACCATTGCAATATTCTGCAGCAAAACAAAGTAATGGCATTCTGCTTTGTCACAATCTTGATTTTCTGGTAGTTTGTGTTGGGGAGCTGTAAAACACGCCTAGTTCAGCAGGTGGCACCATCACTGTATTCCCTTTAATAATAAGTATTACCTTTAA